>NW_022986245.1:0-126648 GCF_902500255.1 Thalassophryne amazonica | reverse complement strand
AAAATAGACACCATTATTAATGAAACACAATCAGGCTTTGTGAATAAAAGATCTATACATAATAATATTAGATTGGTAAAAGACCTATTAGATTATAGTGACTTAATTGAAGACAAAGGATTCATTCTATTCCTTGACTTTTATAAGGCCTTTGATCAACTAGAGCATCAATTTCTTTTTCAAGTACTGCGGGCATATGGCTTTGGACCTAAATTTTGTAATGTAATTGAAACATTCTATAGAGATACTACTAGTACAGTGACACTTCCAACTGGTACCACACCACGCTTCTCTTTAAATAGAGGAGTAAAACAAGGATACAATATTTAACCATTCCTATTCATAATGGTAGTTGAAATGCTGGCCATTATGCTTAAAAATTCAAGTATAGAAAAATTGAACATTTTTAGTAAACACCTTATAATTAGTCAACTTGCTGACGACACAACTATCTTCCTCAAAAATTGAGAACAAATTCCTGTAGTATTAAACTTAATTGACCTCTTCTCTGAAGCATCTGGTTTGACACTTAATCGTAATAAATGTGAACTTATGGCAATACACGATTGTAACCTTATAGAAGCATATAATATTCCAATAAAATCTTGTGTAAAATATCTGGGCATTAGTCTAACTAAAGATACTAATGCTGTTGTGTGTTGGGGGGCGGGGTTGGATATTGTGTTGGTGTTTGTGTGTTTGTTTTCCTTTCCAGGTGGTTTGGGACTGTTCTCTGGGTAAATTGTGCTGCAGAACAGTCTCTCACCTCTGATACAAGGATTTGTTCCACCTGTGGCATTCACGTGCAGAGTAAGGACTTTCAGCTGGTGTCAATAGAGAAATGAGGAGCTGCATTTAAGCCAGCAGTGATGAGTGCTGGCTGCCGGAGAATTCAACTTTTCACAGCTCAAAACAACGTTGTATCGACCGTTTGGGGATGCTGAGGGTTGCTCCAGAGCCTGACCGTACGTCTGTGAAGGAGGACGAGGGTGAGAGGCAAATGCTGTCAGCACACGTCAGAGGTGACTTTCTTTCAATGTTTATCTATGAAAATAATATGGCAATTTTGCGTAGCTAAATTTAAATACTAAAAGTCAGTGTCTTGTTTGCTCCTCGCGGCGGTGGCGTGCGGAGTGATAGTCCTCCACCGGCTGCGAGCAGCTGTTCTTTTAAATAACACTGAGATCAAACTGAACGTGTTGCTGATAAGTAAGCCTCTAATAGTTTCTGATATTTATATTGAAGGATATCACCTTTGTTTCCTCCTCACAGAGTATAGTCCGGGAAAGGCCACCTGGGGGGGGGTGTCGGCGGAGATCCTGAGTCCTGAACGTTCGTGCTCCGGTCAGTCCAGGCGCAGAGAGAGCATGCCGCCTGTTTAGCCACCACCAGATGTATTTTATTTTGACGTTTATGTACAGCACGACAGGGTGATCAATAAACTTGTTTCTTTGGAACTGCTTCTAGTTATTTTTAGGCTGGGTTCAGTCAGGCCTTGGATCGCCCTTTTAACTTGCGCCCCCACATAATAGATGCAAGTGACGCATTAAATATACACCCAAAAATTAATCAGTGTAAATCTAAGTTGAATTCTTGGCTACAACAAGACCTAACAGTTTTTGGAAGAACATACCTAACTAAAATGGAATCTCTAGCAAGATGTATTTATCCAGCCTACTCCATGGTGATCCCAGACAAATCAATAAAAGCCATAAACAAGCTCAACTTTAACTTTGTCTGGAAAAACAAAGTTCACTATATTAAAAAATCTGAAACCATAAAAGAATACGAGGAAGGTGGACTTCAAGTAATTGACTTTGAATGTTTAAATACTGTACTAAAAATAAAATGGTTAAAATCTTTCCTAACATCTGGTTCTGCCTCTCCAACAGCCTATTTGATAAAATGGGAGGTATTGAATTCATCCTTAGATGTGATTTTAATGTTGATAAATTACCAGTTAAACTATCATCCTTTCATAAACAAGTCCTGTTAAGCTGGAAACTTATGTACAACCACAATTTTACTCCACATCAAACCCCAATATGGAACAACAGATATGTACTTTGCAGATATGTACTATTTTCTTGCAGAACTGGATGGATAAAGGAGTGTAGTCGATACGCCATTTAATGGATGACCAAGGGAACTGGTTATCATTTGAAAACTTCTGCACCCTACACAGTATTACGTGTCGAAGGGCAGAATTTAAAAAAATCTCCAAAGCAATCCCTCAAGCTCTCAAACGCCTAATAGAGAGCATGGAAATGAACAATCTGCCTGCTCCTAACCTCCCAAACCTGCAAATCTATGAACAAAATTTCTTAGAAAAAATATACCCAACAAAACTCTCAGAAAATGTCTAAATAATCAATTATTCCCCATAAAACCAAATAGAAAATCATCCAAAAATTTTCTAAAGTTGAAATTAAAAAAATTAGAACTGAATATCTAAAATTTCCCATTAGTCCCAAAACAAAAGAAACACACTTTAAAATTTTATTTTTATCCATCCAGGGATCTGCTTAGAAAAAGATTTAATATTGAACAAAACTGTATATTCTGTGATAACGACATTGAAACAACCGAACAATTTATTTTACCAGTGCATATATTCCAGGACATTTTGGGAGGACTTATGGAACTGGCTATCTTCAAGAATCCAGCTACAAAGTGATCTGAAATGGGATGATATTGTTTTTGGTATTTTTTCAAGAGACACTGAAACAAGAAATGTGCTGAACAATACCTTATTGTTAATAAATATTTTATACATACATGTAAATGTAAGAAAGTAAAGCCCATTTTCACTGTCTTTAAAAAACAAATGCAAGATAACTATGTAAAATCCCTTAAACAGATGACATGTAAAAATGCACTATCTCTGATGGAAGCCATAGAAGATCTACAACTTTTTGCTGACCTCTAATGTTGTGTGTGTGTGTGTGTGTGTGTATCTTCTTTTCTTCTTTTAAGTTACCAGTGCCTTGTAAACCACACCAGAATGTTTCAAATTGTTAATTGCCAAGATGGTTTGTACATTTAATCCTGTTGGAAGGGGAAGGAGAGGGAGAGAGAGGAGAAGGAAGAAGAAGAAGAAAAAAAAAAACAACTATTTCTCATAATACTGAGAACGTTATTGTGGCCTTCCCTTTTTGTTTTTTTTCCTGTTACTGTATGTTGTTGCATTTGTTGAAATAAAGTTTTGGGGAAAAAAAAAACCTCCGCTCAAAGCCTCCACCACCTGTTCCCGCCGCGACCAACCACAGTTTATTTTGGGTGACTTTAGTTGAACCTCACCCCAAAATGCATTAGGAATTAGCAAACCATGGAAGAAGGCACGTTAGCAGTGCTAGCTACCTGATGCAATGCAACAACAACAACAAAAGTCATATTATTTTTACTGTACCTCTGTCTTGGTCCTGTTTTACCTCGTTTTTTTTTTTGTTTTTTTTTTGTTTTTTTTTTTCTTCCCTTGGCACCAGACAGTTTGGGCTGTTTTGCCGTTGTTATGCCACACTGATGTAATGACCCGGAAGGGTTTATCGGACACGAGGAAACGATTATCATCATTATTACTTAATAGGCTTTGCTATGCAGTTAAATCAGTATGGGCTTATATTTATTTTATACCTTTTAGCAGACAAAAGGATCAAGCTTAAGGTCAAAGGTCAAGGTCACAGCAAGGTCAAACACTAAATTCAATAAAAACAACTTTCCTGGTTGCAGTTTTTGAAATTTTGCATCCAAATTTGGGATGTGCCATTACCTGGGATAAAGGATTGACCTTTACCTTCAGGGTTTACCATGAGGTCCAATGTGAGCTAAAGTATGTGAAATTTCAGATTTGAGTAAAACATGTCGTGTAATACATCAAATTATAGTGGTTGATAAGAGGATCCAGAATAAATAAAAACTTTTAAGTTATGACATTTTCTGACATCATAACAAAAAACCTGGAAAAGTTAGATTTTCGCAGGTTTTTAAAATCCCCAAGGGAAAAAGAAAGAAAAAACAAAACATTTACTGGTCGCAGTTTGTGCTTTTTTGCCTCCAAATTTGGCATGAATATATTCAATGGCCTTGCCCATCAGTTCCTGGTGGTCGTTCCTCATGGTAGTCTCTCTTGTTCACCTATTGTCAAACTACCCATGACCCTCAGGGTGACAGTTTTCATATTAAAAGATAAATGGTATTAACTAGTTTTAGTATATAGTCAAAGCTGACTTTCTCTTTTTCCTTCATTTATGGCACCCCCTGGATGGATGGCACCCTTAGCAATTGCTTATACTGCCTATAGGCTGGGCTGGCCCTGAAAGTACCATTTAGTAGAGATGAAGCATTAATATAAACTTCTAAAAAAAAACCAAAAAAAAAAACCCACAGTCATAATGACTTTAGTCAAGCTGTAAGGCAGGGGTGTCAAAATCATTTTGGTTCAGGGGCCACATACCACCAATCACATGTCAAGTGGGCCGGAGCAGTATTGCCATTACATAATGACCTGAAAATAATAATACATCCACATTTTTAGGGCCAGAGTGGGGAAAAAGGCCTACGAGGACCCGATTTGTAATTACACTGTTTATTATTTTGAGGTAATTTTTGCCAGTTTTGGCCATTTCCAGTACTTGCATTTGAACAAACTCGTCCTAGGGATTTCATCCAATCGTCTTCAACTTTGGTCAACATCATAATGACCCCATGGCGATCAAAAGTTATCAAAAGAATGTAATTAGGTCAAACGGCATGGCTGCTAGGGTTCGTCAAACTTTGGCGAGCTTTTCGGAGCACGCCATTTCACTTTGAACGGCTGTCACGCCCACATACTTATCATAGATCCTTCAAACTTGCTGGACATGATGAGGGCTCCACCCTGAATGTCTGCATATATTAACTTCCCACCTCCACCATAGCGCCCCCTGGTAGTAACAGGAAATGTCCTATTTTTATTTTAACAGGTCCTGATGTCACATAGTTAACCCAGTCAACTTCATTCCACTTCTAAAAACATGCAGAACAAGTTGATGAACATAGGTGATGAATATCGCCCCTTCGCCATGAAATTACGTTCTTCCTTTTAATGGCTTTAATTTTGTCATATCATCATGAAAATTGATACACAGGTCGAGCACAACAACCTCTTACAATTCATAGGGGCGTCACCCATGGGCGGAGCAAAATGCCTCAATAGCGCCCCCTTGAAACTTTTAAAAACCCCTCCCTATAGGGTTTTTTTTTTTTTTTTTTTTGGAGTAGGGAGATGAAAATTGGTACACGTGTGACTTGCACAGACATACAAAAACGTCTCTTGCACCATGGGTCTACTCCAAACAGGAAGTCGGCCATTTTGAATTTTCTTGTCATTTTGGCATGATTTCCACACGTATTTGAACGAACTCCTCCTAGGGATTTTGTCCAATGCACTTCAGATTTCTTTCACAGCATCCAGAGGTGATACTGACCAAAAGTTATCGAAAGCTTTTCTCTATGTTGAAGGGTGTGGGCGCTATGGAACATCAAGTCATGATAACTCCTTCATGCTTTCTGATTGACTTGAAACTTCATGTGTAATGAGGGTCAGCCCCTTACCACACCTCACGCCTCTGTTTGTACACTGAGCGCCCCCTAGTGGATGAACTATCAACATGTCATAACTCCTTCATGCATTGTGTAATTTGTTTGAAATTTGAACTATGTGATGAGTGGTTGCCCCTGTACGCACATGCCTACATCTGGTCACAAGAGAACACACTGCCCTGGGTAGGCGGTAGCGTGGAACGAGGGCACGTATATGACTGCTTGCAGGGCCATAGGGTCAGTGACCCTATGGCCTTGGTGGAGGTTTGCACTCTCTGAGTGCTTCTAGTTCCCTTTGTTTTCATTCAAAGAATTACAAGAATTACATTAGAAAATCTTCATATTTAATGAAATAGCCTTTGACAAAACATATTAAAACATATGAACAACCTCAAATTTCTTAAGACAGCTGTTTCCACAAATACAAACAAAACTTTAGTCAAAGATATTTGGAATTGGAACTGAAAATATAGCAGTGTCACTGTATTTTAGCTGTTTTGACTTCCTGTCACTCTCATCTTCATCTCTTGCCCTTTTTCTGGAGGGATCAGGCAGTGGATCTTCATCACTGTCAATGACAACAGTGTCACTGTACTTTAGCTGTTTTGACTTCCTGTCACTCTCATCTTCATCTCTTGCCCTTTTTCTGGAGGGATCAGGCAGTGGATCTTCATCACTGTCAATGACAACAGTGTCACTGTACTTTAGCTGTTTTGACTTCCTGTCACTCTCATCATCTTCATCTTTTGCCATTTTTCTGGAGGGACCAGGCAGTGGATCTTCATCACTGTCAATGACAACAGTGTCACTGTACTTTAGCTGTTTTGACTTCCTGTCACTCTCATCTTCATCTCTTGCCCTTTTTCTGGAGGGACCAGGCAGTGGATCTTCATCACTGTCAATGACAACAGTGTCACTGTACTTTAGCTGTTTTGACTTCCTGTCACTCTCATCATCATCTTTCGCCATTTTTCTGGAGGGACCAGGCAGTGGATCTTCATCACTGTCAATGACAACAGTGTCACTGTACTTTAGCTGTTTTGACTTCCTGTCACTCTCATCATCTTCATCTTTTGCCATTTTTCTGGAGGGACCAGGCAGTGGATCTTCATCACTGTCAATGACAACAGTGTCACTGTACTTTAGCTGTTTTGACTTCCTGTCACTCTCATCTTCATCTCTTGCCCTTTTTCTGGAGGGACCAGGCAGTGGATCTTCATCACTGTCAATGACAACAGTGTCACTGTACTTTAGCTGTTTTGACTTCCTGTCACTCTCATCTTCATCTCTTGCCCTTTTTCTGGAGGGACCAGGCAGTGGATCTTCATCACTGTCAATGACAACAGTGTCACTGTACTTTAGCTGTTTTGACTTCCTGTCACTCTCATCATCATCTTTCGCCATTTTTCTGGAGGGACCAGGCAGTGGATCTTCATCACTGTCAATGACAACAGTGTCACTGTACTTTAGCTGTTTTGACTTCCTGTCACTCTCATCATCTTCATCTTTTGCCATTTTTCTGGAGGGACCAGGCAGTGGATCTTCATCACTGTCAATGACAACAGTGTCACTGTATTTTAGCTGTTTTGACTTCCTGTCACTCTCATCATCTTCATCTTTTGCCATTTTTCTGGAGGGACCAGGCAGTGGATCTTCATCACTGTCAATGACAACAGTGTCACTGTATTTTAGCTGTTTTGACTTCCTGTCACTCTCATCATCTTCATCTTTTGCCATTTTTCTGGAGGGACCAGGCAGTGGATCTTCATTACTGTCAATGACAACAGTGTCACTGTATTTTAGCTGTTTTGACTTCCTGTCACTCTCATCATCTTCATCTTTTGCCATTTTTCTGGAGGGACCAGGCAGTGGATCTTCATTACTGTCAATGACAACAGTGTCACTGTATTTTAGCTGTTTTGACTTCCTGTCACTCTCATCATTTTCATCTTTCGCCATTTTTCTGGAGGGACCAGGCAGTGGATCTTCATCACTGTCAATGACAACAGTGTCACTGTACTTTAGCTGTTTTGACTTCCTGTCACTCTCATCATCTTCATCTTTTGCCATTTTTCTGGAGGGACCAGGTACTGCATTTTCATCATTAATGTTGTAATCATTGCGATCTGTATTAGCAACAGGGATACTGCTGTCATCATCAGCTTCTTCTTGACTGTCACAGTCATTTAAAGAAAATTCTTCACTACTGTAGTCATCATAATAAAATTCTTCTTGAATGCTGTCATTATCAATAACAATAACTTCTTGATCGCTGTCATGATCAGCAACAATGTCTTCACTGTCATCATCACCATTAACTTCTTGATCTTCGTCTTCAACATCCTCCTCATCATTTTCCATGCCAACAGCAAATCTAAAGGTCTCGGGAATAAGGACCTCACCATGACCATCTACCAGCGCGTGTACACGAACATCATAACGCATCACATCAACGCCAAATCCATCATTAAAACCAACTGCACTGGAGTCTCCATCGCCCCGATGGCCACTGGGAATGATCTGTGCTGGCATGATCTCCAAGTGCCCAGGTATGATTTGTTGGGCCTCAAAAAAACGTCTAAGAAGCTCTTCGAGCACAGATATATGACCTATCCCATCTCCATCCATGTTTCAAAGAAAAAAAATCACCCTTCAAAACTAGTATGTCGTAACCTGAAGTTGGAACTATAATATCACCAGTATTGCAACTGTTGCCTGTGTGCTTGCTCACGGCCTTGGTAAAATCCTGGAGTTTATGTTATCCGTTAAGTACCTTGAGGCAGTGTTGTTGTGACTTAAAGAGAGAGATTAAAGTACAGTTCTTCTTTAAAAAAAACTCTACAATCATAATGACCAGTTACATAGTGTAGAACTTGAGATTAAAGCAGAATTCTTCTTTAATAGTGTAGAGCTAGAGATTAAAGTAGCCAGTGCCAGCCCTAACCAATATGACGCCCTAGGCAAGATTTGTCATGGCACCGCCCCCCACCCACACCCAACCACAGTAAATTCCACATTTACACATTGTTTTATATAACAGCTAAAATAGATCCTTGTCATTTGATATTTTATTAATTTATAAACAACAGAAAAGGGACGTACATTTTGGTGTTTCACTGTAATGTGCAGTCCAGTGATGCTGTGTCCTGACTTCGGACTTCCATATAAAAAAAAACTTTGTGTAGTTCCTCAGTCCAGGCAAAAATTACATCATTTCATGTGAACAGCTCTTCATGCATCCAGATGGTTTACCCGGTCGGTCGACTGTGTACGTCCTCAGTGCAGCGAAAAGAAAAAAAAAAAAAATCATGTCAGGGTTAGGGTTAGGGTTGACATGTCCCCTTGGCCTACCCCTACGCCAACCCCTTTAAAAGAAGGGGTAAGGCGAAGGGGTTTGTCTCTAGCCCTATGAATTGAGACACCCGTGGAAATATAGACCTGGAATGGATGTACGAACCTCAATCTATTAGCGTTGCTAACCACAGGAAGGCGCCATTGCTAAGGGTGGAGATGTGCAGATCATAAATAATAAACTGGCCGCTTTTTCACACTAGCATCGCTCTTTCTTAATGGATTTTAATGAATGTAGGGTTGTTCTAAAGCCCTTTGAAAGCTCTTTCCAATGAACCTGTGCATGTGTGGGTGAAAAAAAAATCTTTTATATAAAATGCAGAAATTTGGGGAAATTATGACAAACTGTGCTACTTTTCTCAAGCTATTGTCGCTATTTGTTAACAGATTTTAATAAAAGTAGGCTTGTTTTAAAGCCCCTTGAAAGCTCTTTCCAATGAACCCATACATGTCTGGGTAGAAAAAAAAATGTTTTATGTAAAGTGTGGAAATTTGGGGGAAAATATGCCATTCTGTTCATTTACTGTGATGGTTTTTTTTTCCTGTCATCATAATTCTCGATGGATTTTTATAAATGAGGCCTTGTAAGTTCTATTCAAGCTGATTAAAAGCTCTAATGAACCCATACATGCTTGGATAAAAAAATCCTTCTGTATTAAAATATAAATCTGAAATATGCCTTGCCATTGTGCTCATTTACCTTGCTGCTTTTTCCACTGTAATATTATTGCTAGTCTTTTAATGACAACAACATATACAACCCCTGGCAAAAATTATGGAATCACCGGCCTCAGAGGATGTTCATTCAGTTGTTTAATTTTGTAGAAAAAAAGCAGATCGCAGACATGAAACAAAACTGAAGTCATTTCAAATGGCAACTTTCTGGCTTTAAGAAACACTATAAGAAATCAGGAAAAAAAATTGTGGCAGTCAGTAACAGTTACTTTTTTATAGCAAGCAGAGGAAAAAAATATGGAATCACTCAATTCTGAGGAAAAAATTATGGAATCATGAAAAACAAAAGAACGCTCCAACACATCACTAGTATTTTGTTGCACCACCTCTGGCTTTTCTAACAGCTTGCAGTCTCTGAGGCATGGACTTAATGAGTGACAAACAGTACTCTTCATCAATCTGGCTCCAACTTTCTCTGATTGCTGTTGCCAGATCAGCTTTGCAGGTTGGAGCCTTGTCATGGACCATTGTCTTCAATTTCCACCAAAGATTTTCAATTGGATTAAGATCCGGACTATTTGCAGGCCATGACATTGACCCTATGTGTCTTTTTGCAAGGAATGTTTTCACAGTTTTTGCTCTATGGCAAGATGCATTATCATCTTGAAAAATGATTTCATCATCCCCAAACATCCTTTCAATTGATGAGATAAGAAAAGTGTCCAAAATATCAACATAAACTTGTGCATTTATTGATGATGTAATGACAGCCATCTCCCCAGTGCCTTTACCTGACATGCAGCCCCATATCATCAATGACTGTGGAAATTTACATGTCTCTTCAGGCAGTCATCTTTATAAATCTCATTGGAACGGCACCAAACAAAAGTTCCAGCATCATCACCTTGCCCAATGCAGATTCAAGATTCATCACTGAATATGACTTTCATCCAGTCATCCACAGTCCACGATTGCTTTTCCTTAGCCCATTGTAACCTTGTTTTTTTCTGTTTAGGTGTTAATGATGGCTTTCGTTTAGCTTTTCTGTATGTAAATCCCATTTCCTTTAGGCGGTTTCTTACAGTTCGGTCACAGACGTTGACTCCAGTTTCCTCCCATTCGTTCCTCATTTGTTTTGTTGTACATTTTCGATTTTTGAGACATATTGCTTTACGTTTTCTGACTTGACGCTTTGATGTATTCCTTGGTCTACCAGTATGTTTGCCTTTAATCAATTAATCAATTCAATCAATTTTATTTATATAGCGCCAAATCACAACAAACAGTTGCCCCAAGGCGCTTTATATTGTAAGGCAAGGCCACACAACAACCACGTAACAACCCCAACGGTCAAAACAACCCCATGTGAGCAAGCACTTGGCAACAGTGGGAAGGAAAAACTCCCTTTTTAACAGGAAGAAACCTCCAGCAGAACCAGGCTCAGGGAGGGGCAATCTTCTGCTGGGACTGGTTGGGGCTGAGGGAGAGAACCAGGAAAAAGACATGCTGTGGAGGGGAGCAGAGATCAATCACTAATGATTAAATGCAGAGTGGTGCATACAGAGCAAAAAGAGAAAGAAACACTCAGTGCATCATGGGAACCCCCCAGCAGTCTAAGTCTATAGCAGCATAACTAAGGGATGATCCAGCCCTAACTATAAGCTTTAGCAAAAAGGAAAGTTTTAAGCCTAATCTTAAAAGTAGAGAGGGTATCTGTCTCCCTGATCTGAATTGGGAGCTGGTTCCACAGGAGAGGAGCCTGAAAGCTGAAGGCTCTGCCTCCCATTCTACTCTTACAAACCCTAGGAACTACAAGTAAGCCTGCAGTCTGAGAGCGAAGCGCTCTATTGGGGTGATATGGTACTACGAGGTCCCTAAGATAAGATGGGACCTGATTATTCAAAACCTTATAAGTAAGAAGAAGAATTTTAAATTTTATTCTAGAATTAACAGGAAGCCAATGAAGAGAGGCCAATATGGGTGAGATATGCTCTCTCCTTCTAGTCCCCGTCAGTACTCTAGCTGCAGCATTTTGAATTAACTGAAGGCTTTTTAGGGAACTTTTAGGACAACCTGATAATAATGAATTACAATAGTCCAGCCTAGAGGAAATAAATGCATGAATTAGTTTTTCAGCATCACTCTGAGACAAGACCTTTCTGATTTTAGAGATATTGCGTAAATGCAGAAAAGCAGTCCTACATATTTGTTTAATATGCGCTTTGAATGACATATCCTGATCAAAAATGACTCCAAGATTTCTCACAGTATTACTAGAGGTCAGGGTAATGCCATCCAGAGTAAGGATCTGGTTAGACACCATGTTTCTAAGATTTGTGGGGCCAAGTACAATAACTTCAGTTTTATCTGAGTTTAAAAGCAGGAAATTAGAGGTTATCCATGTCTTTATGTCTGTAAGACAATCCTGCAGTTTAGCTAATTGGTGTGTGTCCTCTGGCTTCATGGATAGATAAAGCTGGGTATCATGTGCGTAACAATGAAAATTTAAGCAATACCGTCTAATAATACTGCCTAAGGGAAGCATGTATAAAGTGAATAAAATTGGTCCAAGCACAGAACATTGTGGAACTCCATAATTAACCTTAGTCTGTGAAGAAGATTCCCCATTTACATGAACAAATTGTAATCTATTAGACAAATATGATTCAAACCACCGCAGCGCAGTGCCTTTAATACCTATGACATGCTCTAATCTCTGTAATAAAATTTTATGGTCAACAGTATCAAAAGCAGCACTGAGGTCTAACAGAACAAGCACAGAGATGAGTCCACTGTCCGAGGCCATAAGAAGATCATTTGTAACCTTCACTAATGCTGTTTCTGTACTATGATGAATTCTAAAACCTGACTGAAACTCTTCAAATAGACCATTCCTCTGCAGATGATCAGTTAGCTGTTTTACAGCTACCCTTTCAAGAATTTTTGAGAGAAAAGGAAGGTTGGAGATTGGCCTATAATTAGCTAAGATAGCTGGGTAAATAGTAAATGAGTCCACCCACCACTTTAATCATATCTTAGATCTTGTTCTGACTTATGGTATGGAAATAGAAGATTTAACAGTATTCCCTGAAAACTCCCTTCTGTCTGATCATTTTTTAATAACATTTACATTTACCCTGATGGACTACCCTGCAGTGGGGAATAAGTTTCATTACACTAGAAGTCTTTCAGAAAGCGCTGTAACTAGGTTTAAGGATATGATTCCTTTGTTATGTTCTCTAGTGTCATATACCAACACAGAGCAGAGTAGCTACCTAAACTCTGTAAGGGAGTTAGAGTATCTCGTCAATAGTTTTACATCCTCTTTGAAGACAACTTTGGATGCTGTAGCTCCTCTGAAAAAGAGAGCTTTAAATCAGAAGTGTCTGACTCCGTGGTATAACTCACAAACTCGTAGCTTAAAGCAGATAACCCGTAAGTTGGAGAGGAAATGGCGTCTCAGTAACTTAGAAGATCTTCACTTAGCCTGGAAAAAGAGTTTGTTGCTCTATAAAAAAGCTCTCCGTAAAGCTAGGACATCTTTCTACTCATCACTAATTGAAGAAAATAAGAATAACCTCAGGTTTCTTTTCAGCACTGTAGCTAGGCTGACAAAGAGTCAGAGCTCTATTGAGCTGAGTATTCCATTAACTTTAACTAGTAATGACTTCATGACTTTCTTTGCTAACAAAATTTTGACTATTAGAGAAAAAATTACTCATAACCATCCCAAAGATGTATCGTTATCTTTGGCTGCTTTCAGTGATGCCGGTATTTGGTTAGACTCTTTGTTCTGTCTGAGTTATTTTCATTGGTTGCTTCGTCCAAACCATCGGCATGTTTATTGGACCCCATTCCTGCCAGGCTGCTCAAGGAAGTCCTACCATTATTTAATGCTTCAATCTTAAATATGATCAATCTATCTTTGTTAGTTGGTTATGTACCACAGGCCTTTAAGGTGGCAGTAATTAAAACATTACTTAAAAAGCCATCACTTGACCCAGCTATCTTAGCTAATTATAGGCCAATTTCCAACCTTCCTTTTCTCTCAAAGATTCTTGAGAGGGTAGTTGTAAAACAGTTAACTGATCACCTGCAGAGGAATGGTCTATTTGAAGAGTTTCAGTCAGGTTTTAGAATTCATCATAGTACAGAAACAGCATTAGTGAAGGTTACAAATGATCTTCTTATGGCTTCGGACAGTGGACTTATCTCTGTGCTTGTTCTGTTGGACCTCAGTGCTGCTTTTGATACTGTTGACCATAAAATTTTATTACAGAGATTAGAGCATGTCATAGGTATTAAAGGCACTGCGCTGCGGTGGTTTGAATCATATTTGTCTAATAGATTACAGTTTGTTCATGTAAATGGGGAATCTTCTTCACAGACTAAAGTTAATTATGGAGTTCCACAAGGTTCTGTGCTAGGACCAATTTTATTCACTTTATACATGCTTCCCTTAGGCAGTATTATTAGACGGTATTGCTTAAATTTTCATTGTTACGCAGATGATACCCAGCTTTATCTATCCATGAAGCCAGAGGATACACACCAATTAGCTAAACTGCAGGATTGTCTTACAGACATAAAGACATGGATGACCTCTAATTTCCTGCTTTTAAACTCAGATAAAACTGAAGTTATTGTACTTGGCCCCACAAATCTTAGAAGCATGGTGTCTAACCAGATCGTTACTCTGGATGGCATTTCCCTGATCTCTAGTAATACTGTGAGAAATCTTGGAGTCATTTTTGATCAGGATATGTCATTCAAAGCGCATATTAAACAATTATGTAGGACTGCCTTTTTGCATTTACGCAATATCTCTAAAATCAGAAAGGTCTTGTCTCAGAGTGATGCTGAAAAACTAATTCATGCATTTATTTCCTCTAGGCTGGACTATTGTAATTCATTATTATCAGGTTGTCCTAAAAGTTCCCTAAAAAGCCTTCAGTTGGTTCAGAATGCTGCAGCTAGAGTACTGACGGGGACTAGCAGGAGAGAGCATATCTCACCCGTGTTGGCCTCTCTTCATTGGCTTCCTGTTAATTCTAGAATAGAATTTAAAATTCTTCTTCTTACTTATAAGGTTTTGAATAATCAGGTCCCATCTTATCTTAGGGACCTCGTAGTACCATATTACCCCATTAGAGCGCTTCGCTCTCAGACTGCGGGCTTACTTGTAGTTCCTAGGGTTTGTAAGAGTAGAATGGGAGGCAGAGCCTTCAGCTTTCAGGCTCCTCTCCTGTGGAACCAGCTCCCAATTCAGATCAGGGAGACAGACACCCTCTCTACTTTTAAGATTAGGCTTAAAACTTTCCTTTTCGCTAAGGCTTATAGTTAGGGCTGGATCGGGTGACCCTGGACCATCCCTTGGTTATGCTGCTTTAGACGTAGATTATGGGGGGGTTCCCATGATGCACTGTTTCTTTCTCTTTTTGCTCCGTATGCATCACTCTGCATTTAGTCATTAGTGATCGATCTCTGCCCCCCTTCACGGCATGTCTTTTTCCTGTTTTTTTCCCTCGGCCCCAGCCAGTCTCAGCAGAGGACTGCCCCTCCCTGGGCCTGGTTCTGCTGGAGGTTTCTTCCTGTTGGAGGGGAGTTTTTCCTTCCCACTGTTGCCAGGTGCTTGCTCATAGGGGGTCGTTTTGACCGTTGGGGTTTTTCATAATTATTGTATGGCCTTGCCTTACAATATGGAGCGCCTTGGGGCAACTGTTTGTTGTGATTTGGCGCTATATAAGAAAAAAGTTGATTGATTGATTGATTGGGTCAAGTGATGGCTTTTTAAGTAATGGTTTAATTACTGCCACCTTAAAAGCCTGTGGTACATAGCCAACTAACAAAGATAGATTGATCATATTTAAGATCGAAGCATTAAATAATGGTAGGGCTTCCTTGAGCAGCCTGGTAGGAATGGGGTCTAATAAACATGTTGATGGTTTGGATGAAGTAACTAATGAAGATAACTCAGACAGAACAATCTGAGAGAAAGAGTCTAACCAAATACCGGCATCACTGAAAGCAGCCAAAGATAACGATACGTCTTTGGGATGGTTATGAGTAATTTTTTTCTCTAATAGTTAAAATTTTGTTAACAAAGAAAGTCATGAAGTCATTACTAGTTAAAGTTAATGGAATACTCAGCTCAATAGAGCTCTGACTCTTTGTCAGCCTGGCTACAGTGCTGAAAAGAAACCTGGGGTTGTTCTTATTTTCTTCAATTAGTGATGAGTAGAAAGATGTCCTAGCTTTACGGAGGGCTTTTTTTTTTTATAGAGCAACAGACTATTTTTCCAGGCTAAGTGAAGATCTTCTAAATTAGTGAGATGCCATTTCCTCTCCAACTTACGGGTTGTCTGCTTTAAGCTACGACTTTGTGAGTTATACCACGGAGTCAGGCACTTCTGATTTAAAGCTCTCTTTTTTAGAGGAGCTACAGCATCCAAAGTTGTCTTCAATGAGGATGTAAAACTATTGATGAGATACTCTGTCTCACTTACAGAGTTTAGGTAGCTACTCTGCACTGTGTTGGTATATGGCATTAGAGAACATAAAGAAGGAATCATATCCTTAAACCTAGTTACAGCGCTTTCTGAAAGACTTCTAGTGTAATGAAACTTATTCCCCACTGCTGGGTAGTCCATCAGAGTAAATGTAAATGTTATTAAGAAATGATCAGACAGAAGGGAGTTTTCAGGGAATACTGTTAAGTCTTCTATTTCCATACCATAAGTCAGAACAAGATCTAAGATATGATTAAAGTGGTGGGTGGACTCATTTACTTTTTGAGCAAAGCCAATAGAGTCTAATAATAGATTAAATGCAGTGTTGAGGCTGTCATTCTCAGCATCTGTGTGGATGTTAAAATCGCCCACTATAATTATCTTATCTGAGCTAAGCACTAAGTCAGACAAAAGGTCTGAAAATTCACAGAGAAACTCACAGTAACGACCAGGTGGACGATAGATAATAACAAATAAAACTGGTTTTTGGGACTTCCAATTTGGATGGACAAGACTAAGAGTCAAGCTTTCAAATGAATTAAAGCTCTGTCTGGGTTTTTGATTAATTAATAAGCTGGAATGGAAGATTGCTGCTAATCCTCCGCCCCGGCCCGTGCTACGAGCATTCTGACAGTTAGTGTGACTCGGGGGTGTTGACTCATTTAAACTAACATATTCATCCTGCTGTAACCAGGTTTCTGTAAGGCAGAATAAATCAATATGTTGATCAATTATTATATCATTTACCAACAGGGACTTAGAAGAGAGAGACCTAATGTTTAATAGACCACATTTAACTGTTTTAGTCTGTGGTGCAGTTGAAGGTGCTATATTATTTTTTCTTTTTGAGTTTTTATGCTTAAATAGATTTTTGCTGGTTATTGGTGGTCTGGGAGCAGGCACCGTCTCTACGGGGATGGGGTAATGAGGGGATGGCAGGGGGAGAGAAGCTGCAGAGAGGTGTGTAAGACTACAACTCTGCTTCCTGGTCCCAACCCTCGATAGTCACGGTTTGGAGGATTTAAGAAAATTGGCCAGATTTCTAGAAATGAGAGCTGCTCCATCCAAAGTGGGATGGATGCCGTCTCTCCTAACAAGACCAGGTTTTCCCCAGAAGCTTTGCCAATTATCTATGAAGCCCACCTCATTTTTTGGACACCACTCAGACAGCCAGCAATTCAAGGAGAACATGCGGCTAAACATGTCACTCCCGGTCTGATTGGGGAGGGGCCCAGAGAAAACTACAGAGTCCGACATTGTTTTTGCAAAGTTACACACCGATTTAATGTTAATTTTAGTGACCTCCGATTGGCGTAACCGGGTGTCATTACTGCCGACGTGAATTACAATCTTACCAAATTTACGCTTAGCCTTAGCCAGCAGTTTCAAATTTCCTTCAATGTCGCCTGCTCTGGCCCCCGGAAGACAATTGACTATGGTTGCTGGTGTCGCTAACTTCACATTTCGCAAAACAGAGTCGCCAATAACCATAGTTTGATCCTCGGCGGGTGTGTCGTCGAGTGGGGAAAAACGGTTAGAGATGTGAACGGGTTGGCGGTGTACATGGGGCTTCTGTTTAGGGCTACGCTTCCTCCTCACAGTCACCCAGTCAGCCTGCTTTCCCGGCTGCTCGGGATCTGCCAGGGGGTAACTAACGGCGGCTAAGCTACCTTGGTCCGCACCAACTACAGGGGCCTGGCTAGCTGTAGAATTTTCCACGGTGCGGAGCCGAGTCTCCAATTCGCCCAGCCTGGCCTCCAAAGCTACGAATAAGCTACACTTATTACAAGTACCGTTACTGCTAAAGGAGGCCGAGGAATAACGAAACATTTCACACCCAGAGCAGAAAAGTGCGGGAGAGACAGGAGAAGCCGCCATGCTAAATCGGCTAAGAGCTAGTAGCTACGCTAAGCTAGCGGATTCCTAAAAACACGCAAAGTGAATAATGTGTAAATAATTTAGAGGTGATTCAGCAGAAGGAGTGCTTTAGTTAAGGCACGTAAAGATTACACTGGGAAACAAATCGTAATCTAGATAACTAGATCAATCTAACTGCGCAGATTAAACAGCTAACAGATACAGAAAAACACAGCTGTGCTCCGGAACAGGAAGTGATACAATACCGCAGTGAGAGCCAACCACCAGTAGAGGCAACTTAATCCAAATAATCCAATAATCCAAATTTAAAGTGGGATGGGTAGGACAAATATTCCACAGTTCATTTTCAAACAAGCGTAACAGTGTTCTGATTCTGGTCCACAAGAATGTACGTTTCATTTTGTTAAAACAAATTAAGGATGCAGAGGGAAGGCTTGTCTGTGTGGAAGCAGTGGCTGAGGGAGTGCCTCTTGTATTATGTAACATATATGCACCTAATAAGGGAGAGCCAAACTTTTTCCACAGGGTGAATAAAATATTAGGAGATGCAGAGGGAGAAATTGTCCTAGCTGGGGATTTTAATGAATTTATGTACCCAGTACTGGATAGGACTACATTCAGACCCCCCATCATGACCAAGGAGAGAGAAGCCCTACACATGTTGAGTAGAGATGTAGGACTAGTAGATATATGGAGGCTGACAAATCCAAAAGTAAAGGATTTTACTTTCTTCTCCCACTGCCACAAACTGCCAGAATAGATTTTTTTCTGATAAGGACTTCCCTGGCAGATAACGTGGCTGACTGTGACATAAAGGCAGTCTTCCTTACAGACCGCACACCAGTCAAATAGTTCATTCAGGCCAATCCGAAAACTGAACGCAGAGGCAGATGGAGACTGAATATTGGCTTGATGTCGAACTCAACTTTTAAAAAGACAATGGAAGAAGATTTAAAAACATTTTTTGAAATTAACATTGAACATACTGAAGAAGTAACCACTGTGTGGGAAGCCTCAAAGGCATATATGAGAGGAAAATGTATAGCACAAGCCACTAAAAAGAAAAGAGAGAACATTACCAGAATTAAAGATTTGGAGGAGGAGATAAAAGATAAGGAATTAGGCCTGTCAAAACACTTCTCTAATATGAAAGTTCAAGAAATCTGTGAGCTTAAATACTCTTCACATGATATCTGTAATAAGAAAGCAGAATATGCTCTTTATAGGTTGAAAACAAACTTTTATGAAAGCGGGGAAAAAATGGAGAAATTATTAGCCAGACAGGTGAAAGAAAAAAATTTTGCTAATACCATACCGGTTATAAAACAGGGGGATGTGCAATTTGTTAATGATAAAGATATAAATAGAATATTCCAACAGTATTATGAGAAGTTATACACATCCTCCATGTCTTCTGGTGCCTCACCAGAAGACATGAAAAAGTTTCTTCTTAATATAGATGTACCTAAGCTCCCACCGCAGGAAGCAGCTGGTCTGGAATCACCTATAACCATGGATGAAATAAGAAAAGTGATTATTTTTTTATTTTTTTCAATGAAAAATGGGAAGTCACCGGGTTATGATGGACTCCCAGTTGAATATTATAAAATCTTTGCAGATATTGTTGTTCCAGTTTTACAAAGGGTGTATCAAGAGATATTTGATAGGGGTCGTGTAGCTCCAACTTTTAACGAAACTGTAATCTCACTAATTCCCAAAACAGGTAAAGATGCAGCAGATCGGGCCCTGAGTTGTTCAGAGTTGGTACTGAAAAGAACAACTCAGTTAACACAGAAAAATAATCATGCAGGAGACACTGAATTTCTTTTCCTGATCAGGAGAGAGCAGAACGAGCTTCACCCTCATCATCAACCATCCCGTCAGCTATTTAATGCTTCGATCTTAAATATGATCAATCTATCTTTGTTAGTTGGCTATGTACCACAGGCTTTTAAGGTGGCAGTAATTAAACCATTACTTAAAAAGCCATCACTTGACCCAGCTATCTTAGCTAATTATAGGCCAATCTCCAACCTTCCTTTTCTCTCAAAAATTCTTGAAAGGGTAGTTGTAAAACAGCTAACTGATCATCTGCAGAGGAATGGTCTATTTGAAGAGTTTCAGTCAGGTTTTAGAATTCATCATAGTACAGAAACAGCATTAGTGAAGGTTACAAATGATCTTCTTATGGCCTCGGACAGTGGACTCATCTCTGTGCTTGTTCTGTTAGACCTCAGTGCTGCTTTTGATACTGTTGACCATAAAATTTTATTACAGAGATTAGAGCATGCCATAGGTATTAAAGGCACTGCGCTGCGGTGGTTTGAATCATATTTGTCTAATAGATTACAATTTGTTCATGTAAATGGGGAATCTTCTTCACAGACTAAAGTTAATTATGGAGTTCCACAAGGTTCTGTGCTAGGACCAATTTTATTCACTTTATACCTGCTTCCCTTAGGCAGTATTATTAGACGGTATTGCTTAAATTTTCATTGTTACGCAGATGATACCCAGCTTTATCTATCCATGAAGCCAGAGGACACACACCAATTAGCTAAACTGCAGGATTGTCTTACAGACATAAAGACATGGATGACCTCTAATTTCCTGCTTTTAAACTCAGATAAAACTGAAGTTATTGTACTTGGCCCCACAAATCTTAGAAACATGGTGTCTAACCAGATCCTTACTCTGGATGGCATTACCCTGACCTCTAGTAATACTGTGAGAAATCTTGGAGTCATTTTTGATCAGGATATGTCATTCAAAGCGCATATTAAACAAATATGTAGGACTGCTTTTTTGCATTTACGCAATATCTCTAAAATTAGAAAGGTCTTGTCTCAGAGTGATGCTGAAAAACTAATTCATGCATTTATTTCCTCTAGGCTGGACTATTGTAATTCATTATTATCAGGTTGTCCTAAAAGTTCCCTAAAAAGCCTTAAGTTAATTCAAAATGCTGCAGCTAGAGTACTGACGGGGACTAGAAGGAGAGAGCATATCTCACCCATATTGGCCTGTCTTCATTGGCTTCCTGTTAATTCTAGAATAGAATTTAAAATTCTTCTTCTTACTTATAAGGTTTTGAATAATCAGGTCCCATCTTATCTTAGGGACCTCGTAGTACCATATCACCCCAATAGAGCGCTTCGCTCTCAGACTGCAGGCTTACTTGTAGTTCCTAGGGTTTGTAAGAGTAGAATGGGAGGCAGAGCCTTCAGCTTTCAGGCTCCTCTCCGGTGGAACCAGCTCCCAATTCAGATCAGGGAGACAGACACCCTCTCTACTTTTAAGATTAGGCTTAAAACTTTCCTTTTTGCTAAAGCTTATAGTTAGGGCTGGATCAGGTGACCCTGAACCATCCCTTAGTTATGCTGCTATAGACGTAGACTGCTGGGGGGTTCCCATGATGCACTGTTTCTTTCTCTTTTTGCTCTGTATGCATCACTCTGCATTTAATCATTAGTGATCGATCTCTGCTCCCCTCCACAGCATGTCTTTTTCCTGGTTCTCTCCCTCAGCCCCAACCAGTCCCAGCAGAAGACTGCCCCTCCCTGAGCCTGGTTCTGCTGGAGGTTTCTTCCTGTTAAAAGGGAGTTTTTCCTTCCCACTGTAGCCAAGTGCTTGCTCACAGGGGGTCGTTTTGACCGTTGGGGTTTTACATCATTATTGTATGGCCTTGCCTTACAATATAAAGCGCCTTGGGGCAACTGTTTGTTGTGATTTGGCGCTATAAAAAAAAAAAAATTGATTGATTGATTGATTGAAAGGCCCCACCCATCTGCCTCCCATATTTATTAGAATAAAGTTACATACAAGCGTATGGAAAGAACAAAATACCAAAACATGTTAGCGACACAGTCTGGTCTCATGTCGATATGAAATTGTTATGGCTTTAAGCCTCCAGTCTCACGAAGTAAACAGCGTAACCCTGAACTAATACGCAGGTCACACCGCTTTCTGCTCAAGGCTGGACTGTTAATTAAAACGTACATCTGTGCTCAGCAAAAACATGATCTCAGCAAAACAGTCTGCCCTCTCACTGAGTCAAAGTTCCCTTGTGAGCAGTTTAACGATTACGTAAACAGTTCACTGAATATAATGAATAGATATGTATCAATCAATCAATGTAGTGAATATAACTACTTTAGCAGTGAGTAATATCAAAATGAAACACATTATATAATTGAAACACATGTATATAAATGTGTATATGGAGAATGAGATCAAAGACAAAATCATCCATCCATCCATTTTCTTCCGCTTTATCCAGAGTCGGGTCGCGGGGACAGCAGCTCAAGCAAAGCCACACAGACCTCCTGATCCACACACACCTCCTCCAGCTCCTCCGGGGGAACCACAAGGCATTCCCAAGCCAGCCGAGAGATGTAGTCCCTCCAGCGTGTCCTGGGTCTTCCCCGGCGCCTCCTCCCAATGGGACGTGCCCGGAACACCTCTCCAGTGAGGCGTCCAGGGGGCATCCGGAAAAGATGCCCGAGCCACCTCAACTGACTCCTTTCGACGTGGAGGAGCAGTGGCTCGACTCCGAGCTCCTCCCGAGTGACCGAGCTCCTCACCCTATCTCTAAGGGAGCGCCCAGCCACCCTGCGGAGGAAACTCATCTCGGCCGCTTGTACTCGCGATCTCGTTCTTTCGGTCATGAGCCAAATCTCATGACCATAGGTGAGGATCAGAACGTAGATCGATCTGTAAATCGAGAGCTTTGCCCCCCTACTCAGCTCTCTCTTCACCACGACGGTCCGATACAGCGACCGCATCACTGCAGATGCTGCACTGATCTGTCTGTCGATCTCACGCTCCATCTGTCCCTCACTCGTGAACAAGACCCCAAGATACTTAAACTCCTCCACTTGAGGCAAGGACACTCCACCGACCTGAAGAGGGCAAAGCACCTTTTTCCGGTCCAGAACCATGGCCTCGGATTTGGAGGTGCTGATTTTCATCCCGGACGCTTCACACTCGGCTGCAAACCGCCCCAGTGCACACTGAAGGTCCTGATTTGACGAAGCCAACAGAACCACATCATCCGCAAACAGCAGAGACGAGATTCTGTGGTTCCCAAACCAGACCCCCTCTACACCCTGGCTGCACCTAGAAATTCTGTCCATAAAAATAATGAACAGAACCGGTGACAAAGGGCAGCCCTGGCAGAGGCCAACATGCACTGGAAACAGGTTTGACTTACTACCGGCAATGCGAACCAAGCTCCTGCTGCGGGCGTACAGGGACCGGATAGCCTGTAGCAAAGGACCCCGGACCCCGTACTCCCGTAGCACTCCCCACAGGGTGCCCAGAGGTACACGGTCGAACGCCTTCTCCAGATCCACAAAGCACATGTGGACTGGTTGGGCGAACTCCCATGAACCCTTGAGCACCCTATGGCGCGTGTAGAGCTGGTCCAGTGTGCCGCGACCAGGACGAAAACCACACTGCTCCTCCTGAATTCGGTTCGACCATCGGTCGAATTCTCCTCTCCACTACTCTGGAATAGACCTTATCGGGGAGGCTGAGGAGTGTGATTCCCCCTATAGTTGGAACACACCCTTCGGTCCCCCTTCTTAAACAGAGGGACCACCACCCCGGTCTGCCAATCCAGAGGCACTGTCCCCGATCGCCACGCGATGTTGCAGAGGCGTGTCAGCCAAGACAGTCCCACAACATCCAGAGACTTAAGATGGATTTCATCCACCCCAAGAGCCTTGCCACCGAGGAGCTTTCTAACCACCTTGGTGACTTCGGCCTGGGTAATGGATGAGTCCGCCTCTGAGTCCCCAGTCTCTGCTTCCTCTTCGGAAGACGTGACAAAATCAAATGAAGACAAAATCAAAGACAGCAAATCAAAGTAAAGACATTAATAATTGATAATATATTGAAAATTCCTGACAAGATCCTTCCAATTTTAGACCTATCAGTCTGCTCAATCTTGATTGTAGGATCCTTACAAAATGTTTAGGGACACGTTTACAGTTGGTTTTACCAATCATCATTCATCCCAGTCAGGTTGGTTTCATGAAAAATAGAACTTCAACTGATAATGTTAGACTCCTGTTACACTGAATGTGGCTGAGTCAGTCTCAAAATACTCCTATAACTGCTATCTCCTGAGATGCTGAGAAAGCCCATTTCTGTTCTCCACCCTATCTCATTTTGGTTTCAACTCCAACTTCATTAAATGGATAAAAATTCTGTATAAAGAAGTCAAGGCGGCAGTGATGACAAATGGAATCATTTCCCCTTTCTTTAATCTGACCCGGGGAACTAGACAGGGATGCTCACTGGGCCCATTATTGTTCATAATCTTTTTAGAGATTCTATCAGTGTCTGTTAGAGCACACCCTGGAATAAAGGGGAGGAGACACTGAACATCAATTATTACTATACGCTGATGACATTTTAGCAGTAATATCTGAACCTTTGACTTCTCTATCACACCTGATTCACACCATCAAATAGTTTCAAAATTTTCAGGCTACTCCATTAATTGGAGCAAATCTGAGGCAGTGCCTCTCCTCCAAATCATGTACTTCATCTATGGTGGAAAAGTTTAATTTTAAGTGGGTGCGACAGGGAATGAAGTATCTTGGTATCAACCTCTCTGAGGATACAGACGAAATAGTGGCACTAAACTTTAACCCTTTACTTCAAAAGATAAAAACAAACTTTGATAAGTGGTAAAAACTAAAACTAACATTGTGGGGAAAAAATAATATTATAAAAATGATAATTGTCCCACAGTTCAGCTATGTGGCAATGATGCTGCCAATTAAGATACCATCTAACATATTTAGGAAACTGGATGATGTAATAAAACATTTCTTATGGGCTGGGAAAAGACCACAAATTAAATTGCACATAAAGAGAAGGGAGGGCTTGGCCTGCCAGATCTTAGATTGTATTATTTTACTTTTGAGATGGCTAAAGTAGCAAGATACTGGCAGGCTGCAGAAGATGAAACAGCATGGATGAAGGTAGAAAAGGAGATATGTTCACCTTTCCAACCTATAGAAGTATTATCTCAAAGGTTGTCCAACATTACAAACCCAATACTTTTACATTCAAGGGATGTTTGGACCAAAGTACATAAAATGTTTAAACTCACACACACTCTACAAAGATATTCATCATCTTGGAATAATCCGGATGTCTGTCTTGGGATGAAGCCTGTGTATTGGAAACAATGGCACGCTAAGGGTCTGAGAACCATTAAGGATCTATTTGAAGATGGGTGTTTTTGTCATATGACAAGCTGTTGCAGGAATTTGATCTGGTGGGAAAAGATAACTTTTTGGAAATTCTTGCAAATGAGGAGTTGCATTACCTCAAAGTCATGTAATATTACTGATAATATGATAATTGATTATATGAAACTTCCACTTGGTGAACGAAAAGCCTCACGGTGTTATAAAAGTGCTAATCCGTCTCTCAGTGCCGACTGTGATCAGTCAAAGATGATCTGGCAGAGGGACCTTGGTGGAGAGATTAACAGTGTGTCTGATTGTGGTAAATATGTGAGAGAGGCGAGAGTTAAACTCACACAATATAAAGTATTACATAGATACTGTTACACACCATCCAGACTGCATAGGATGAAACCTTTGGGTGATGATTTGTGTTGGAAATGCAAGAAGGAAACTGGTGCCTTCCTCCACTGTGTGTGGGAATGTGTCTTGATTAGACCCTTCTGGACTCAGGTTCTAAATATTTTAAGTGACTGGCTTGGCGCAGAGATTCCCTCAAGTCCAGAGTTACCCAATATAACCAAAGGTAACTTTTCTGTAATTTCATTGGGTACAACAACAGCAGGTTGTTGAGTCGATCTTAAGACAATGGAAGGCATCAGTAATTCCACAAGTGAAAGAATGTGTGTGTGCAATGACTGCAACTGCACCATCCTATGAATGTATGCTGAGTAGACTGAGTGATGACAGGGAGGGTGGGGGGTTGACCCTTTGGGACAGGTTTTGGAATTACATAAAGGTAAATAGTGACCCCCACTATGATTTTGGTTCCGTTGTGTTTCCCCCAAGTGGGATTCTGTAATACGGTATACCTCAGCAACATGTCTAGATGATGTATATCGAGGTATTTTAGGTATGGGGAGTTGTGTAGGTATGTACGTATATGTGACAGTATCAGTGGATATCATCATGTACTCACTGTTTTGAACTTTTTGTACTTATTTTTGGGTCAAATGTGTGGAGTCTGTTACTGGAGTCAGTTTTGTAAGTACTATATACTACTTGTTCCTGTATGGAGAAACTTGATTAATTTGCCATGTACCAAGCCTAAGAAAAGTTCAATAAAAACCTGAATTATAAAAAAAAAGAGATTCAGTTTTATTGTTAATTTAATTGTTTTGTTTTTAGATTTTCTGCACTAATTTCCCCACTAAGGTAATGGATTCCATAACCACATTTGTCGTAAGCCTTGCAGGGTCTCTAATCCTTTATACTCTAATACTTAATCAATCAATCAATCAATCAATTTTTTTTATATAGCGCCAAATCACAACAAACAGTTGCCCCAAGGCGCTTTATATTGTAAGGCAAGGCCATACAATAATTATGTAAAACCCCAACGGTCAAAACGAGCCCCTGTGAGCAAGCACTTGGCTACAGTGGGAAGGAAAAACTCCCTTTTAACAGGAAGAAACCTCAATCAGTTCCATCAGGTCAATAACTTACTGTCATCAGGTCAAACTCACCACTCTGATACTTTATTTTAATGAGTGTTGTTCTAACATTTATTGTTAATTTGTTTCTTTACAGACATGCAGCCGTTGTTGGTGATTAAAGAAGAAACTCTCCCTGAACACCAGGAATGGAATCTGAGTGTTGACCAGGAGGACATTAAAGAAGAAGAGAAGCTGTGGATAAGTCAGCAGGGACAGCAGCTTCAGCAGCTGGAGGAGGCAGATCTCACCAAGTTTGGTTTCACTGCCGTCCCTGTGAAGAGTGAAAATGATGATGAAAAACCAGAGTCATCACAGCTTCATCAAAGCCCAAGTGATGAGAGCACAGAGGCTGAGCCTGTAGCCAGCAGCTCATCTGTACACAGAACACTGACAGCAGAAGCTGATGGAGAGGACGATGGAGGACCACAACCATTCAGCAACTCAGGTCCAAACAGTCATTTACAACCAGATACCAGTGGCAAGAGTTCAGACACTTCTGGAACTGACACTGATGACAGTGATGACTGGAAACAGACCAAAGAACTTCAGTCATGTTTTAACTGTCAGGAAAATATAGCTATTATTAGTTTGAACAATTGCAACATTGCTGGGACACAATTGATTTATTCTAAAGCATCTGAACCCGTGAACAGTTCAGAGCAATACAGTGGGAGGCAAGAAAGTGTAAAACCATTTAGCTGTTCTGATCAGAGTAAAAGACAGAAACAGAAGGGCACTCTGAACAAACTCAGTACAATTCAGACAAAAAAGAAACCATTTGGCTGTTCTGAATGTGGTCAGAGATTTGGACGAAAAAGCCACCTAAAAGAACACATGATAATTCATACAGGACAAAAACAGTTTGGTTGTTCTGAATGTGGTCAAAGATTTAGACAAAAGAGCTACCTGAACAGACACATGATAATTCATACAGGACAAAAACAATTTGGCTGTTCTGAATGTGGTCAGAGATTTGGACGAAAGGGCTCTCTGAACAGACACATGATGATGCATACAGGACACAAACAGTTTGGCTGTTCTGAATGTGGTCAGACATTTGGAGAAAAGGGCTCTCTGAACAGACACATGATAATTCATACAGGACACAAGCGATTTGTCTGTTCTGAATGTGGTCAAAGATTTGGAGAAAAGATCATCTTGAAAAGACACATGATAATTCATACAGGACAAAAACAGTTTGTCTGTTCTGAATGTGGTCGAAGGTTTGGACGAAAGGGCACTTTGAACAGACACATGATAATTCATACAGGACACAAACAGTTTGGCTGTTCTGAATGTGGTCGAAGATTTGGACATGAGAGCAGCCTGAACAGACACATGATAATTCATACAGGTTCAAAAGACCAAGGAAATGCAGCTAACTAATAGGTACAGTCTAGGCATGTGAATCTCATCACTGACAATGATTGATACACACCTCGATACACTACCAGCGATACGTATGATACATATAGCGATTCTGACGATACAATGCCATACGATTCACCCCTGTTCCCTATTTGATGCAATTTGATATGTATTTGATGGCGATTCAATTCCCCACAATGTGATACAATGCGATTTGGTGCGATACGATTAGGGATGAGTATTGATAAGATTTTATCAATATCAGTGCTACCATTGATTTGATTCTTTATCAATTCACTTATCAATACCTTTTGAATTTTCTGTGTACTAAAAGAAGGCTTTATTGGTTTTTGTATGTCAACATTTTATTGAGTCTTAAATAAATATGAAGTTGGTCACTGGATCCTTGATCTCTGGACAGAAATAGAAATAAACAAAATCTGTAGGTTATGTCAAAAGAAATGTAACTCCACAGCCTCTGAGCTGAGCTCTTGCAGCCGGCTGCGCTGCACGTCAGGATGTAATTCATAAAAAAAGCAGGACGTCTCATTTTGAGAAAAAAAAATTTTGGTCGGTTGTAGTTTATTGTTTGTATTATAACATTTGGAAAGAGGTGTCATTTGGTTTAAAATGCTGATTCCCTCTGAAGTCATTTATTCCCACCAAAATCTGTGGGAGCTGTACACTTAGTCCCACAAACAGAGGATATTATTATTATTATTATTATCATTATTATTATTATTATTACCTTTACCTGATGGACAACTTCAGTTTATGCACTGGCTGGTGCTCATACCACAGAACCATCATGTAAAACTCTGGTGTGGAACGGAGGATGATTCTCGTTTCATTCATTTATTCATTATTGGTTTATTTGACAGGGATGGTGCATATTAATGAATGTACAGTTGTAACAGTTGTATAGGCAGTGGTGTGTGTGTGTGTGTATATATGTGTATATATATATAAATAATATGTACAGTGAGGAAAATAAGTATTTGAACACCCTGCGATTTTGCAAGTTCTCCCACTTAGAAATCATGGAGGGGTCTGAAATTTTCATCTTAGGTGCATGTCCACTGTGAGAGACATAATCTAAAAAAAAAAACAAAATCTGGAAATCACAATGTATGATTTTTTTTTTTAATAATTTATTTGTATGTTACTGCTGCAAATAAGTATTTGAACACCTGCCAATCAACAGAAAGACCTGTTAGTCCGCCTCTAAAAAGTCCACCTCCACTCCACTTATTATTCCAAATTAGAAGCACCTATTTGAGGTCATTAGCTGCATAAAGACACCTGTCCACCCCACACAATAAGTAAGACTCCAACTACTAACATGGCTAAGACCAAAGACCTGTCCAAAGACACCAGAGACAAAATTGTACACCTCCACAAGGCTGGAAAGGGCTACGGGGCAATTGCCAAGCAGATTGGTGAAAAAAGATCAACTGTTGGAGCAAATATTAGAAAACGGAAGAAGCTAAACATGACTGTCAATCTCCCTCTGACTGGGGCTCCATGCAAGATCTCACCTCGTGGTGTATCAATGATCCCAAGAAAGGTGAGGAATCAGCCCAGAACTGCACAGGAGGAGCTGGTCAATGACCTGAAGAGAGCTGGCACCACTGTTTCCAAGGTTACTGTGGGTAATACACTATGACGTCATGGGTTAAAATCATGTATGGCACGGAAGGTTCCCCTGCTTAAATCAGCTCACGTCCAGGCCTGTCTTAAGTTTGCCCATGACCATTTGGATGATCCAGAGGAGTCATGGGAGAAAGTTTTGTGGTCAGATGAGACCAAATTGGAACTTTTTGGTCTTAATTCCACTCGCCGTGTTTGGAGGAAGAAGAATGCTGAGTACCATCGCAAAAACACCGTCCCTACTGTGAAGCATGGGGGTGGAAGCATTTAATTTAATTAGCTTATAATGTGCCAAATCACAGCAAAGGCTGTCTCAAGGTGCCTTACATAAAACAAGTCAACATAAAATTGAATAAATAATTAAAAATGAAAAAAAAAATTCAAATACATAAATAAAACAGAAGTAAAAGAATAAAACATCAAGCTTGAACATCATCATGAATAAAACATCATACTCTGGGGGTGCTCTTCTGCAAAGGGGACAGGACAACTGCACCGTATTGAAGGGAGGATGGATGGGGTCATGTATTGTGAGATTTTGGCAAACAACCTCCTTCCCTCAGTAACAGCATTGAAGATGGGTCATGGCTGGGTCTTCCAGCATGACAATGACCCCAAACACACAGCCAGGGCAACTAAGGAGGGGCTCCGTAAGAAGCATTTCAAGGTCCTGGAGTGGCCTGGCCAGTCGCCAGACCTGAACTCAATAGAAAATCTTTGGAGGGAGCCGAAACTCCAAACCTGAAAGATCTAGAGAAGATCTGTATGGAGGAGTGGACCAAAATCCCTGCTGCAGTGTGTGAAAACCTGGTGGAAAAACTACAGGAAACATTTGACCTCAGTAATTGCAAACAAAGGCTACTGTACCAAATATTAACATTGATTTTCACAGGTGTTCAAATACTTACTTGCAGCAGTAACATACAAATAAATTATATATATATAAAAAAAAAAATACATTGTGATTTATGATTTTTTTCTTTTTTTTTTTTTTTTTTTTTTTTTTTTTTAGATTATGTCTCTCACAGTGGACATGCACCTAACATGAAAATTTCAGACCCCTCCATGATTTCTAAGTGGGAGAACTTGCAAAATCGCAAGGTGTTGAGTCCCAGTTCATGACTTTAATCTGCACAAAGGTGACTCATGGTTGACATCTTTAAATGGCTTTGAGAGGGGTTAATGAAGAAACTGTGGAATTGCTGTGTGGAGGCAAAATTTCAATCTTTGGACCAAACGGTCTCTGGCTGTTGTGGAAGGAAGAGTCAGGAGGTTGACTGTTTGTCAAAATGAACAGGTTTATTATACAAAGAGCTTTGGACACACCAATGAACAGCATACAGCACGTGTGTGTAGTGTGTGTGTGTGTGTGTGTGTGCGTGTGCGTGTGCGTGCGTGTGTGTGGTGTGAATCAGCACTTAGAGTGCACCCTTATGTACACATGTCAGCACAGTGATGGTGCACAAGTTCTCATGAGCTCTTCTCCTCAAACGGATACTGGCAGATATCTGAAAATGGCTTCATCTGAACAAGATGTTTTTGTCTGAAGGCTGCAGTAAGGCGCGATCAGAACAGACTCTGTGTCCCTCTGACAGAAACATGTGGCTATCAGTGTTTTGCACAAACTGCATGAACAGTCTCTGGATTAATCAGACATTTCACAGTGCATTCACACAGTGAGGAACACAACATGAAATAAACATGGTGTCACATGGAGACATTTATTTTGCTTTCACAGCCGCTTCTGAAAACCAGTGAAGCAGAGAACCAGTAAACAGCGGGTTGAAGTGCTGCTTCAATCTCCAAGCACACCAGCCAGTCTGCAATCAACGTAGACAAATAATCATTTTCCCAACAAACACCCTCAAAAACAACTGCACTCTGGTGTTCCAAACCATCCTTGGTGCATTCAATGTGCCTCAGAAAAAAATCGATGCAAGCAGGCAGCACGCGATGAAACACAATTTCACCTGTCAGTTGTATCGATCCACTCGCATCGCACACATTTGTATCTAGATACCGATTGGTATTGATTAAGCTCCACACGCCGATAGCTGATGACATTTATGAACATCTTGACACTGGTGGCTACCTGGAAAATGAACAGAAAGGTTGTTCCAGAAGAAGATTACAACCCCTGGCAAAAATTATGGAATCACTGGCCTCAGAGGATGTTCATTCAGTTGTTTAATTTTGTAGAAAAAAAGCAGATCACAGATATAACACAAAACTAAACTCATTTCAAATGACAACTTTCTGGCTTTAAGAAACACTATAAGAAATCAAGAAAAAAAATTGTGGCAGTCAGTAACAGTTACTTTTTTAGACCAAGCAGAGGGAAAAAAATATGGAATCACTCAATTCTGAGGAAAAAATTATGGAATCACCCTGTAAATTTTCATCCCCAAATTAACACCTGCATCAAATCAGATCTGCTCATTGACATTGACCCTATGTGTATTTTTGCAAGGAATGTTTTTGCAGTTTTTGTAATGACAGCCATCTCCCCAGTGCCTTTACCTGACATGCAGCCCCATATCATCAATGACTGTGGAAATTTACATGTTCTCTTCAGGCAGTCATCTTTATAAATCTCATTGGAACGGCACCAAACAAAGGTTCCAGCATCATCACCTTGCCCAATGCAGATTCAAGATTCATCACTGAATATGACTTTCATCCAGTCATCCACAGTCCACGATTGCTTTTCCTTAGCCCATTGTAACCTTGTATTTTTCTGTTTAGGTGTTAATGATGGCTTTCGTTTAGCTTTTCTGTATGTAAATCCCATTTCCCAAAAAATGAGGTGGGCTTCATAGATAATTGGCAAAGCTTCTGGGGAAAACCTGGTCTTGTTAGGAGAGACGGCATCCATCCCACTTTGGATGGAGCAGCTCTCATTTCTAGAAATCTGGCCAATTTTCTTAAATCCTCCAAGCCGTGACTATCCAGGGTTGGGACCAGGAAGCAGAGTTGTAGTCTTACACACCTCTCTGCAGCTTCTCTCCCCCTGTCATCCCCTCATTACCCCATCCCCGTAGAGACGGTGCCTGCTCCCAGACCACCAATAACCAGCAAAAATCTATTTAAGCATAAAAATTCAAAAAGAAAAAATAATATAGCACCTTCAACTGCACCACAGACTAAAACAGTTAAATGTGGTCTATTAAACATTAGGTCTCTCTCTTCTAAGTCCCTGTTGGTAAATGATATAATAATTGATCAACATATTGATTTATTCTGCCTAACAGAAACCTGGTTACAGCAGGATGAATATGTTAGTTTAAATGAGTCAACACCCCCGAGTCACACTAACTGTCAGAATGCTCGTAGCACGGGCCGGGGCGGTGGATTAGCAGCAATCTTCCATTCCAGATTATTAATTAATCAAAAACCCAGACAGAGCTTTAATTCATTTGAAAGCTTGACTCTTAGTCTTGTCCATCCAAATTGGAAGTCCCAAAAAACAGTTTTATTTGTTATTATCTATCGTCCACCTGGTCGTTACTGTGAGTTTCTCTGTGAATTTTCAGACCTTTTGTCTGACTTAGTGCTTAGCTCAGATAAGATAATTATAGTGGGCGATTTTAACATCCACACAGATGCTGAGAATGACAGCCTCAACACTGCATTTAATCTATTATTAGACTCTATTGGCTTTGCTCAAAATGTAAATGAGTCCACCCACCACTTTAATCATATCTTAGATCTTGTTCTGACTTATGGTATGGAAATAGAAGACTTAACAGTATTCCCTGAAAACTCCCTTCTGTCTGATCATTTCTTAATAACATTTACATTTACTCTGATGGACTACCCAGCAGTGGGGAATAAGTTTCATTACACTAGAAGTCTTTCAGAAAGCACTGTAACTAGGTTTAAGGATATGATTCCTTCTTTATGTTCTCTAATGCCATATACCAACACAGTGCAGAGTAGCTACCTAAACTCTGTAAGTGAGACAGAGTATCTCATCAATAGTTTTACATCCTCATTGAAGACAACTTTGGATGCTGTAGCTCCTCTAAAAAAGAGAGCTTTAAATCAGAAGTGCCTGACTCCGTGGTATAACTCACAAACTCGTAGCTTAAAGCAGATAACCCGTAAGTTGGAGAGGAAATGGCATCTCACTAATTTATGTCGCGGCTCGTCTTTAGTCTTCTCAGGATGTCGTCTTTTAGATAACACAAACTAATTGCAAGTGATATGCTAGAAAATGACACAACACTTTAGAATAATTCAGCCTTAAGCAAGATAAAATGCACAGAGTTTTTAAGTTTATTTAAGCCTTTGACACAGAGCTTAGACAAACTGAGTCCTCTAGAGAGACTGAATATGACAACCGCGCTCGTCTATTTATTGGAGACCCGCGGGCATCGCTCCTCCTTCGACTTTTTTATTTATTTCATTCCCAAGACATGGTTTTCTATTGGAAGCGTCCTCTAGTGAACCCTAAGCAGGTGTTAGGCCATTATTTCAATGTGACAAACGCTCCCATTAAAACATGAAGGATTTACAACTGATTTTTTTAAAAGACCTTCAGCCACAGGTGCAGCTGGCCTGAGGCCCCCTCCGCACGTGGCCTCAGCCACACGTGCAGCTGGCCTGAGGCCCCTGCACGCGGCCTGCGGGAAAGCACCTAAAAGGCCTTGGAAAGCCCCTGACAGACTAAATGACTAATAGAGCCCTTTTTTTGGGTTGAACACCTGCTAGTTCAACCAGAGGACATACAGTTCGGATCAGGACACTTGATAGTTCATCACAGTTCAAATATGGACCTAAAAATTCTTCTACAGTCCCTCCTCTGGGACTCGAAAGAGTCCCATTACATCAACTATACTCTTGGGTTGTTTACTGACAAGACATCCTCATTTGTGCATTGCAATAAAAAAGAAAAACACATCACTCGACTTACTGATAACTCTGGTGCGGATATGAATATCAGTGATACTTCACACGGTAAATATATTGCAGTGCAGGTGAACCTACATACTAAGGCACAAGGTGAGCAATTAGCTGGATTATATCAACACAAGGTGACATTCAAACATTGAGTTTTGGTGTAATTCAAGGCACTTAAAATGGCCACATAAAACAAGTTACATCAACCTCTTAATCATGGCAAAGTAAAGGCTTCACATTGACATCAGTGCAACCAATCATCTTCTGGCATCGATTGACTCACTCAACCAGAGGCTCCAACCCAGTATACTTGGTTCTACATATTATTTTGTTAAAGCGTCACACATTTATTATTTAAATGCATCAAATAACCCCTACGTTACCACTATTTAGTCAACCAATCAAGAAACTATTCTAAGGTTAGCGCAGCTATGTCTAGTTAAATGATAAACACAATAAATGGTTTCCCTTCATGTCCGTCCTTAAGTCATTTGCCTTAGTCAATCATATAATGGTTTTCATTATAGGCCATTTCTCAACATTCTCCACTTTGTTTTTCTTCTTTTTCAGCTTGTTTTCTAATGCCCTTTTTGGCTAGACGCCAAATTTAGGCGATGCATGTCTCTTGAGGCATGCTATAATTTAAGAAAAAAGGGGTCCCTATGGTGCATTTTTACTACTAAATCTACAAACACGCCGTGTAAGGGTCCCCTTTTTATAACTTTGCAATGTGATATCTATGTGTATGCATTTAGCTTTATCTGTGTTACGCAGATGATGGTAAGGACAGACATTTACCCAACCTTCGTTACTAACATATATCCTTCTTTGTTTTATTTACACTCAGATTTCTGAAACCAGTCCGCAATTCAAACTCAAGAACCAAGATCATAGTCCGTGTTCAGTGCCATTACGTCAGTCCGCGCTCCTCAGCATTTACTCAGCATCTGAAGTTTTGGGAGAAGTTGGGGAACATGGGGAGGTTGGCCTTTCAGGGGTAGTGGGGGGAGGATCAGGAATTCTGGCTTTCAGACAGTCGTGCAGTTCTCTGATGGATCTTTCCAGCTCCTTGTGCTGCTTGGCCAGGTTGTACAGGGCCCCCAGAGAATTCTTGCCCACATTCAGGGTGGTGGTGGCCAGCCCTAGCTGTTCCCTTTCCATATGCTCCATCATGCAGGCTAGCATGTCCATACTAGACTGAAGACCACACAGTTGAGTATGGAGGCCCTCCTGAGCACAAGAGATGTTGGCATTGTCACGGTGTATCCTGAACAGGTATGCAGCTGTCTGACTTAGTTGTGGCATGATTTCCTCAAATAGCTCATGGGGAATGTGATTTGTGAGGGGCAGGAGCTGCTCCAAGGTTTTTGGAACAGACTCTTGTGGAAGACGAAGCTCTCGAACCAAGATTGCCATGTCCTGTGGGGTGACCATGACCAGATTAAGGTTGTGCAGTCCAGGGGACAGGAAGTACAAGGGGGAAGGCATTTCGTGTGTGGGGGGAGTATTGTTGATGTCGCACAGGCAAGTGGGTGGGACACTCTGGGCATTTAGTAGCCTGTACAAAGCTCCCCTCTGTCCTGGTGGGTGAGTTCGACTAAGGTCCACCCCTGCTGATCCTCCTCCAGAGGTACTGGGCTGATCAGAATATCTCTCCTGCCTTTGGGGTGGAAAGCTGGGGACAGGTCCTAGCAGTGAATTGGGTCTAGGATGCACTCGGGCGGTTGCTGCATATGGCCGACCTTGGCTGCCTCCCCTGGAGGGTATCGTTGCCACTGGCACATGTGACTGTCTCCATGGCTGTTCCTGAGTCCAAAGGGTCTTTCAGGTGATGGTGGAGTCCTCGGGCCGACTCTTGCTGCAGGCAGATTCTGTGAAGCCGTCATCGCCAGGTGCTGGAACGATGAAGATCCTTCTGTTGCCAACTGGTTTAGCTGCTGGATGGAAGGCGGCTGTGGCGACCAATCATGTCTCGACCATCCCTCCTGTATATCCTCTTCTCCAAACAGTTCTGAGAGTCCAATCAGACTTGATAGAGGCAGATCAGGCATAGGTCCCTGATCAGGGGAGTCTGGTCTCTCAGCCATACTCCTGTGTCCTAGTAATATACATATACGTTCATTATTACAGCTCCATGTCATTCTTTCAGATATTGTCTATCCTATCCCTCATTTTTGTGGGTGCATGTGTGTGAATGTAAATGTGCGTGCATGTCTTCTTCCTCGTCTACAATATCACCAAGCACGGTCCGTCCCAGTCCTCCCTATCTGGGGTGTACGCCACAATATTAGGGAGCTGGGGGCTGTCGGGGAGGATAATTGGTATTTCATCCATTTCCATATATTCTGGTTCTCTGTCTGTTTCGTTTGTGCTTTCTTCCAGGGCTCGGATGGCTAACAGTGGGAGCTGTCCTACTGTGGATGAAATCAATTTATTGACCAGAAATTTTATCAAGGGAATACCACAACATATTACCAGCAAGACCGCCACCCCTGTTAGTGCCAAGATTACACCTATCTGGTATAACCAGTCTTTCCATGATATCCACCCTCTCCTTAGAGTCCCAAACAGTGAAAACAGTGGGCCAATATTCATTCCATTCCCTACAATGTATCCAGAATCGTCAGTTTCATTTCTCCCTCCTATGGAGTTACTTAACAGTTCCTGTTGCATCTCCTCAAGTGTGATTAAGAGCTCTGTCAAATTTCCGTCTTCCCCTGTACGCATGGGAATAGCTGTGCAACATTCGGTGGCTTTGATCATAATACAAACTCCTTGTTCATCAGCCATCATCATCTCAATAGCTAATCTGTTTTGCATTGTCATTAGCGAGGTGGCGTGCAGTTGTTCGGTTAAGGCTCCTACTGCTGCCAATGTCCAGTTCAGGTATCTTTGTTGATTATACCACAAGTAATTAATCCACTGCACCTCCTGGAACCTAGAACGGATTTTTGGAGTAACCCCGAACAGAGCCAATGCCCATCCCCATTTATCCGCATCTTCATCTGCTTTAACTCTGCTACTGTCTATGGCTTCTAACTGTCGGGGTATCCCTTCTGGTATCCCGTTTCTTACTGTGATGTTGTAGTCTGTTTTAAACGTCATTATTCCTCTTTTCTTACGACGTTTCTGTGGCATGGGTTGTATTGAATTCGGCATTTCAATTACTGTTATTGCTCCTGTGAGCATCACAGGAGCACAAAGGCCTTTCCAATTCGGGGACAGCGATGACAGGAGTTTCCTTTTTTGTCCGCATATCCAAAAGATGTCAGCTAAGGGTACCGTTCCCTTAGCTAAATTTGGAGTAGATACCCATGAAGCATGGGTGAGATTCAGTCCAATTACAGACCCCCCTGTGGCCGGTACTATTTGTTCACACTGTATGCCTGCTGCTGGCAGGGTGTGACAGACGGTAATGTTCCATGCTGTTTTGGCCGGTTTGTATTCTTGCTGCTTTTGCATACACTGTATGTGGTGTTTTGGCTGGGTCGTCCCTACCTGCCAATCGCTTATGTATTGTGCTACTAAGCCTTTAGCTATACAGAATGGGTGTATCATCCCTTTCTCTATTTTAATCATAGGTGGAACGGTTCCTTCTGTACTTAGGGGCACTGGACAAAGTTTACTGTCGGCAGCATATTTTTCATCACCTACTGCCATTTTCATAACACATTGTGTATAGCATTCTGCTTGGTCTGAGTTATGTTGGGGACTCCTATAACAGTTGTTGATATCAGGTAGGGGTTTAGCCTGAGGTATCACACCTTTCCGGTGACAGGCTATGCAAGGCTTTTCACTGATCTGCCTAGCCGAAAATTTCAACCATTGGTAAAATAAATTGGTCTTCAACCCTTGTGTGCGGGCTAGGTCTGTACTGGGATCCCATCTCCCTAAGTGACTGCTTGTTTCTAGGCTTCTAATTGTCCTCTTTTTCCTTGGTTTGATTTTTACCCATTTTGTGGCTTCATGTACTGTAACAGTTATGTCTTGCTTGGTTTCCCTGCATCCTCTTTTATCACAAATTACCTCTATGTTGAGTGTTCCCTCCTCTTCACATTTGATGCTAATGGCTTCGCCTAATATGTAATCCCCCAGCTTTCCCTGTATTCCTATGTTCTTGTAGGCTTTTGATTTAATGTATACCAAATTATATGTTTTTCCTGTGTTTAGAATGCCTTGTTTAGCTGCTATTGCGGCCATGGCCACGGCACAGTCCGTTGTATGTTTTGGATGTCTATTTTCTCCCATACTGACCACCAGTAGTATTGTCAATCCCTTGAATAATTCCTTAATCATTGCTCTGATGACTGTTGAGATGTGCTACTAGATGTGCTACTAAGTGAGCCGTCACTAGATGAGCTGTCACTAGGGATGTGTGGTGTATCTGTGCTTTGTCTGGGTTGTACTTCCTGCGGTTCTTCTGTCGGTAAATCTACTGAGTTGCTGTCCAAGTCTGATGTCTCCTGTGGCCTGTCTATCTGTCGGTCTGTATTTCTGTCTGTCTGATGGCCTGCGTCTCCAGTTGTTTCTGAGTCTGCATCTGAGTCTGTCGCTGCTCTATCTGGCAGGGATCCACTACTCTCTGAAGCTGTGCGTCGTCTTTGTTCAATCAGTCTCTGTGAGCGCCTTGGCCAGTGTTCGCCTGGCTGCAGGGAGGCGTGGCCTTCCCTCGGTGCTTCTTCTGGCTGCAGGGAGGCGTGGCCGTCCCTCGGTGCTGCTGTAGGGTCTCTGGCTTCTCCTGCTTCCCCCCTTGGCCCGGCGGCTCTGCCAAGACGAGCTTGCCGAGGCCGCAGGGGCGCTGGGCCACCAACCCTACAGCAGTGGTTTAAATGAAACCAAGTGTCCTTACCGTCTACTTTGACTGCTGTATGTGAGGCAAGAATAACTTTGAAAGGACCTTCTCGGCGGGGCCTGTCCCACTTCTTTTTGAACACCTTGACGTAAACCAGATCACCAGGCTGGATGCTCTGATTTTCGAGTGGAATCTCTGCTTCTCTGTCTTCTGTAGCACCTTTGACCTGCAAAAAGATAGTTTTGTGTATTTGGGTTAACTGTCTCAGATAATTATGCCATTCGTCTTGTAGCTGCTCCAGCGATGGTCCTTCGTAGGGTCCTCTCAGGTATGGAATAGGCATCGGCCAACCTGTAAGAGCTTCAAATGGTGTCAAATGGGTTAGTCGGTTAGTTTGTGAGCACATTGACAATAAAGCAAGCGGCAACGCATCCAGCCAGGTTAGTTTGCCATTGCTGTCTGCTATGATTTTTGCTAGTTTGTTCTTTAAAATGCCATTAGCCCGTTCCACCGCCCCATTTGATTGGGGGTGATAAACACACCCAAACTTCTGTTTGATACCCAATTGTTTGAATGTTTCTTGTGTAACCTTGGCTACAAAAGCCCTACCGTTGTCAGATGAGATAGTATCTGGAATGCCAAATCTTGGAAAGACATCTCGGCACAAGAATTTGGCTACCGTTTTATGGTCTTGATTTGCAGAGGCTACTGCCTCAATCCATCGGCTGAATCTGCATATCACTACCAAAACATATCTCATTCGTTTAACTCGATTTTCAGCTCCCATGTCTATGAAATCCATCATAAGATGTCGGAATGGCCCATCAGGGACCGGAATGTGGGCTAAAGGGGCTGTGAATGATTTCCGGACATTGTACTGTGCACATACCTCACACTCATTCAACAAACGGTCCACTGTTGCTGCCATATATGGTGACCACCAGACAGCTTTTAGTTTGTTCATAATTTGGACTCGCGAACAATGATCAGGTCCGTGGGCCCAAATGATTGCATGTCGTAATAAATTGGTGGGTAACACAAAATGTCCATGACTACTGCGCCACAGCTTGTCCGCTGGCCCCTGACTGCGTGTCTCAATAGCGCCTCGTTTAACCCACATTCGTTTTTCTTCTCCACTGGCCCTACTTTGAGCCACTATCAGTGCGTCAAGTGAAACCAGTGGGGCACAATCTTGGATGGTTAGCAGGGGAAACATATTTTCTCCTTGTGCTCCTTTGCGCGCTGCGTCATCTGCTAGATTGTTACCTTGAGCTATGATGTTATTATTCTTTTGATGACCTGCACATTTAATGATGGCTACCTCAGACGGTAATTGGAGAGCTTGTAACAGTTGGGAAATCGCTTCTCCATGAGTGACAGGGGTGCCATCTGCTCTCAGGAATCCCCTTTGTTTCCAAATGTTTGCATGTACATGACATACGCCATAAGCGTAGGCTGAGTCTGTGTAGATATTAACACGTTGATCTTTAGCTATCTGGCAAGCCATAGTTAAGGCTTTGATTTCTGCCAGTTGGGCTGAACAAGGCTGATCAATTCCTTGGGACTCCAGTAATTCAAAGGTTTCGCCATCCGTGTTTAGTTTAACAATCCCCATACCCGCATGCAATCCCGCGGCATCCCGAAAGCATGAGCCATCCACGAACAGGGTTAGATCTGCATCTATGGCGTGATTATACAAATGTTCTCTGGCTCTCAAAAATTTCTCTGTCTCTGCCACACAGTTATGTGGAGTACCATCTAACGGTGTGGTCAATTTGGTGGCGGGATTCACCGTGTGACAACGTTGTATTGTTATTTCTGGAGCGGACAACACAACTTCATATCCAGTGCGTCTAGCTTGTGTTAAGACAAAACGTTGACTGGTTAGCAGGGCATGTAACTGATGCGACGTGTACAACGTTACTGCATGTCCCATGATTATGGATGATGCTTTTTGAAATGCAAAGGCAGCTGCTGCTAGACCCTGATAGCATGGTGGCAATCCTGTTTCAATGTTGTCAAGCTTTGTACTATAATAGGCCAATGGTTGTTTTCCTTCATTTGTTTCCTGCATTAGTACAGCACAAGCATAACCAGCTTTTTCAGTAACATACAAATGGAAAGGTTTCCCATAATCTGGGTTACCTAACGCGGGAGCAGATTGCATGTCTGTTTTTAGGGCCTCAAAAGCTCCCGTTGCCTGATCTGTCCAGACGAGGAGAGCTGCATTGCTTGTTTGCCCCACTGCTCTAATCATGGCACGCAAAGGTGCAGTTTTTATAGCATAATCACAAATCCACGGCCGACTGTACCCTGCCATCCCAAGGAATGAAAGCATCTGTCCCACTGTTTGGGGTTTGGGAGCCTTGATTATAGCCTCCACTTGGCTTGGGGCTATACATCGCGTGGTCCCACACAACTGTCTTCCCAAGTATTCTACTTGTTGTTTGCAGAACTGCAATTTGTCCTTACTTACTTTATGACCTCCATCTGCCAATGCATGCAATACAATTAATGAATCTTTTTCACACTGTTCTTGAGTCTCTGATGCAATAAGGAGATCATCCATATATTGCACCAATGTACTGGGTATATCAAGGTGTTGTAAATCTTCAGCCAGGACTTTGTTAAAGATGGCTGGGGACAGGTTCAGTCCCTGAGGTAGCCGTGTATACGTTAGCTGTTGTCCCAGAAATGTGAATGCAAACAAATGTTGTGAGTCTGGGTGCACAGGCACACTGAAATAGGCTGAACACAGATCGATTACTGTGTACCATTTTGCTCCAGCAGGGATGCTTGATAGTATAGTATGCGGATCAGGTACTATAGGTGCATCCATTTCTATTATTGCATTGATAGGACGCAGATCATGTACCAGCCGATACTCTTTGGTATTGTTTTTAGGGATAGGGTAGATAGGAGTATTGCATGGGCTTGCAGTTTTTATTAAAACTCCAGCTGCCATTAGTCCCTTAATTACTGGTTTTATGCCTTCAATAGCCTGAGGTTTTAATGGATACTGCCTTTGGTGAGGCAGTTTTGCTCCCGGTTTTACTTTTATTTTTACTGGTAAGGCTGTTTTTACTAGTCCTACATCCGTTTTGCTTTTGGACCACACCACTGGTGGTATTTGCTCTAACAATTTCTCTTGTTGGGCCGATAACACCATCTGTCCCTCTGATCTAGGATTGAGCTCCACTTTTTGAGCTATAGCCTCATCATTTACTTTTAAATTAATTCGTATAAACTGCTGGTCTTTTGACAGATGTACTTGTGGACTTTCCATGTTTTGCCATTCTTCAACTTCTGAGGCTGTCTTTACCATTGGACCTAGGTCATGGGATTCATACTTTTCTGAGACTAAAAGGGTCACATGAGGTGTGGCATTCGGCACTTGATACCATTGTTGTTCAGCTGAAGTTAGCTTGACAGAAGCTGCGGCCCCTTGGGGGCCTAAATAAATTTCTGTGGTGGTTATGTGAAACAGCCGTTGATTCATCAATGCATCCCAGCAGCATGCATAGTCAGTTTGTTCTTGTTTGGCATCGAACATCAGGGTGACATGTAAAGGTAAACTAGGTGTACATACTGCTTCATAGTGTTGTTCTGCCCAGGGCTTCCATTTTTCCCATTCCAGTTGAAGATTTGAATTTTCTGGTTGTAACTTCAGCCAGTATACCATGGGTTGCACAGGTCGGACCTTGTTTTCCATGTCCATAAGCACCATAATGTTGGCGAGTGCTTCGTCAGGAAAGTGTATTTGCAGTCCTTGATGGGTACACACTATCTGGGTTTGTAGCTTACATAAAATGTCTCTTCCCAGCAAATTCACAGGTGTATTTTGTGAGTATAACAGGGGTGCTTCAATTGTTTTTCCTGCAATCGTTACAGGAAGTGGGCGTGTAAAAGGTATTATTTGAGTTTTCCCAGAGAAGCCGATGGTCTTAATTACAGACCCAGAGAGGGGGAGATGAGCGCCCATTTTCCCTATGCAAGAGTATGTTGCCCCTGTATCCACCATGAAAGGGAAATCTCTGTTTTGTATATTAACGGTGACGGTTGGCTCTTCCTTAGGTATCATCGAAATAGCCAATGCCACCGTTTCCCCCTCTGTCTTCTCTAGGCCTCCCTATTGCCAATAGGCAGAGGGTCCAACCCAAGGTCGGGCCGGACAATTTCTCATTCGATGTCCAGGTTGTCCACAGCTCCAACACTCATTAGAGGGTTGATCCTCTATTGGGGGTGTTGGTCCCATAGGCGGTCCCGCTTGACTGTTCCTGGGAGCTGAGTTCTGGAATCTGCTTCCAAATGAAGGTTGGCGAGATCCTCTTCGCCACCCTCCTCTTTGACCTGGAAAGTTCCGTGACTCTCCTCTCCACCCATGACTGTAGGTGGGTCCATTTCCGGGTGTGCCAGTGCTATGGTAGTGATAGTGATGCTCCACTGGTGCTGAGACTTCTCCTGTAGGAGTGCTTCCTGCTGCTCCTTGGGGGCTCTGTGTGGCTGTTACCACAGGTGCCTGTATGGTGGCAGCAGTGTTTGCCATAGGGCCTAGGCTTGCCGACTCAGAAGGAACAGGGGTCATCATTGGTGCCTGGGTCTTTGTTTTTTCTTTCTTGACTTTGGTTAGCTCTCCCAACTGCATCTGCACCAATTTTTTCGTCAGGGATTTTGCTGCATCTTCTTCTTTTTGTTTTTCTTTCTTGTAGATTTCAAGATGGTGACAAATATGCTCAGAGTATAAAGCCCAATTCATTTTTGATAGTCCCACGACTCCATCTAGGGCTTTCTGAACCTCATCTGGTAGAGCTTTTTTTACAGTTATTTTAAACAGGATTTCAGTTGCTGGAGAATGGTTCCATGCATTTCCTGTTTCCTCCGCCCATCTCTTCTGGAATCGGTGCAGGAACTTCTTTGGGCACTCTTCAGGTGTCCACTCCTCATCATCCAATTTAGAGGGATCCAAGACCTCAGGGTACTTTCTTCTCAGTCCTTCCCACATGGAGTTTCTATAGCGATTAAAGGGGACTTCATCATGTTGATTAGTGCCCATCATTTGTGTTAGTCCAACCTTTCCTGCTAATTCTTCAGTGTCATGTTTTCCCATGACATGCATTAGCAAGGCTTTTATGTCACCTAAAGACAAGGTTACCCCTGCAGTGCCTTCTTCTAAGGCAGTTATCCATCTCCCAGCTCCTTGGGTGATGTCTGGCAGTCTGTTGGCCAGCCCCACCATGTCTGTCCAGCTCCATGGGGTATACACATGATGATCATTTCTAACCACCAATGGGCATATGAGGTCTTCGTCCTCCTCTTCTTCTGTGCGGGCTCCATACTGTCTTCCAGATCGAGTGCGACTGACTGGTTCCAGGCAGTCCATCCAGTCGGTTATATTCTGTTCTAAAGCCGCTATGTCTTTGGCTACACATTGTTGTCTTTGCCTGAGTCGGGCCTCTTTTGCAGTCTCAATGATGATCTCACCAGAAATTTTTCGGGTGGGTGGCTCTATAATGTGATTCCCTTGATTGGGCATCGATTGTTGTAATATTCTTCTTTCCTCGGCGTCCCTATGTCTTTGTATTCTTTCCTTCGCTAGCCGAAGCTGCTCAGCTAGTTCTTCATTATCTCTTCTGGCCAGATCCAGTGTGTCACAGAAGCTCTTGTGCCACTCTTCGGAGCCTCTATAGCCTGTAAAGGTCCAGTCGGCTGACTTATGGTGGGAGGGGACGGTTTTCAGTGGACCTCGATGTGCAGGCAGAGCCTTCAGGTCTCTCTCTTTATCCTCGTCTGCCTCCGTGTCACTGTTATTTGTGGCCCCCCCTGCTGGTCGTGGTGTGCGACCACTTACTTTCGGACTTGGAGACCTTGTATGATCCATTTGACAGACTGAGGACCTGTCTCCTTGTGGCTGTCGAGCTTTTAGTGTCAGTGTGAATTTGCCCTCCACATCCATGCCTTGGTCCTCTTCACGAGTTCCTAATACAAATTGTCCAGCTGTCTTCCCCATATCATGACGTTTATATGGGGGTGGCTCTGCTTCCCAGCTCGGTGCACTGGCTTTAGTCTCTTTGGATCTTTCCTCTGTCATTTTTTCTCTTTTGTGCTGTAGCCTCTGTGCTTCCTGCTTGAACAAGGCCAAAACTTCTTTTTCTTCAGTGCGTTTTTTGTTGTTTTTTACGTTCTTCTGCTGATCTTTAATTTCTTTTTTCTGTATTTCTACCGCAACTGCTTCACACATCACCGGATCAAATGATCCCACCAAAGGCCATTGCCTGCCCCCATGTGACCTTTTGTGCCACTTTCTCATACATTGGTTGGCCTTAGTGCGTTTTCCTGGATATTTTCTTAGTACTAAGTCTAGCGGGGTACTTTCCTGACCTTGACCTTGAGAGTTACCCATGTAACCCTGACAAACGCTATGTGAGGTGTTTCTATGGTGTTCTGGTAGTCCCTCAGGGGCTGTCCTGATCCAGACCAATAACTTGCTGGCTGTAACACCTGTTTTGTATTTTAAACCCTTAAAAGGATTAAATTTCCAACTGCTATGCCCGTCTTCTTTTTCTTTAACTAAATATGAAAATGTACCTGTTTCCCACCGAACCTTCCTTGGGACCACAGTCAGAGTCAACCTAGGAAACAGTTCTTCACCTGGATCGGTTGGTAGTGTTACTAAATGATTTAATGGTATGCTAAGTTCTTTATTAGGGTCAGCACAAAGCAGCTCCAGCCACGGGGTTAAACCCTGATGCCACAGACGTCTTATCAGCAGCTCCCAATTAATTAGAGGGAATTGTTCTTTCTTTTGCTTCAGATTGATTACCTTAGTAATCTGCCATAATTTCTGATTGATCTCTTGTTCGTCCTGCCAATGTTCTGCTCCTACCCTGTCAAAATAGGTCCTTTCCAGCCAAAAATGTGTCCTGATTCCCTGGGTTTCGATGTCTCCGTCAGTCAAGTAATGTTCTGGGAGTATTATTTCATCATCACTTAAGTCTCCCATCAATGACTGTCCCAAGCATTGATCAGTCTGTCAGCTTTTTCACTATAATCTAAGCTTTATCTCTTTTGATTTATAACCAATTTTATTTATTTAACCCTCTTACAACCCTAACACCTCCTAATGTCTTTGCTCCCGACTTTCTATTTTCCTTCTAATTTTTTTTTTTTTTTACTTTCTGCTTCTCGTCTTTTTCTGCTATGTTTGTTTATTAGTTTTCTCTCTTTGAAATAATATATTTACATAGCACTCTTCTCCTGTCTTTTTCTTCACTGTCTCTGTTTCACACTTTCCTCTCTGCCTGTCATGCACCTCCCAAGTCCTCCTGTTGGGTCTAAATACCTCCCCCTCGTACTCTTTCACATTAATCTTGTATGTCAGCCAGCCTGCAAATTCTCACAGCTTTACACAGATTACTCTCCACTCTCCCACACACCAATCTTCAAAAGCTTTATACACAAAAATTATTAAAAACAACTTTCTATATATCTCTATCTAGACTTCTGCCACTTTTCACTCCGCGGCTTTAAATAACCTTTTTATTCACTTAACACCAATGTGTTCTGTTTAAGCATGTATCTCTTCTTCACGTTAGACAGCTTCTCCGGCGCTGTCAGCAACTTCATATATTACTTTTTTACAAGCCCTCTTTGAGCGTACAATATTTCATTTACTTCTACGCCTTACCGCGCCTCACGTGCGTATCCTGTGCTTAATATATTATTTTCACAAGCTCCTTTCTGAGCATACAATATTTCATTTACTTCTACGCCTTACCGCGCCTCGCGTGCGTATCCTGTGCTTAATATATTATTTTTCACCAGCTCCTTTCTGAGCATACAATATTTCATTTACTTCTACGCCTTACCGCGCCTCGCGTGCGTATCCTGTGCTTACTATATTATTTTCACAAGCTCCTTTCTGAGCATACAATATTTCATTTATTTCTACGCCTTACCGCGCCTCGCGTGCGTATCCTGTGCCTTTCTGCACTTTCTTCTACCTTTTTTTTTCACTTACTGAGCTCCTCGTGAGCTTAATGTGCCTTTGCACTGAAAATACTCTTTTTCTTGTCTTATAAAAAACTCATATTACTGTGTACTTAATTACTTATTCTTCTCCCACGCCCCACAAGCATGTATCTGGTGCCTTACTGCACTATTTTCTGCTTCATTAATTCTCATGTATTCTGCACTAACTCTTCATTTATTTATTTATTTTTTTTTTATAGTTTTTCTCTTTTCTTAAAAAATGACGTCCTTTATTGAGCTCTTTTACTTACTGTCAGCGGTGCCACTTTGCACTTTCCTCTTTAAATCTCTTTATCATGTACGGTATTTCTACTGCGCCCCCTCAGGCGCTTATCTTGTGCTTTCTCTGCACGTATTCTCTTGTTAAACTCTTTTTTCTCACTTATTTCACTTCAGTCTCTGTTAAACTCTTTAAATAACCTTGTATTACCTTGTATCTATTTGTCAGTATACTCCCCTAAATTAACCCCTACAGCGCATGCTATCAGCCGGCACGTTAGTAACAAATTTCAACACCAATTATTCCCCAAGCATCCAGGTTAGTTCTCCACGCACTCTTTCCGCACCAGAGTTCATGAACATTCCTGACCTTTCACTCACACAGACATTCTTTTTCCCGGGAACACACACACCTTCTGAGCATTTTATCTACAAGGCCTGATAATTTTCAATCTTATCTTTTTTAGTCTCTTAAAAATTTTCTTAGTCCAGGTTTTTTTGGGTAAGAGGCAATTAAAAATATCACCTGTCAACTTGGGCGGAAATCCCGACTCACTCCTCCAGATCGTGCAGAAATTATAAAAGGTTTCTGCTTACCTTTTAGTCGTGATCACTGTTATTTACGGTCTGGAGGGATGAGCTGGACTGCCCCAGGCTGCCGGAATGCCCCTGGACCCTCCTGAAGCTGGCTCGCCAAGTTCTGTCGCGGCTCGTCTTTAGTCTTCTCAGGATGTCGTCTTTTAGATAACACAAACTAATTGCAAGTGATATGCTAGAAAATGACACAACACTTTAGAATAATTCAGCCTTAAGCAAGATAAAATGCACAGAGTTTTTAAGTTTATTTAAGCCTTTGACACAGAGCTTAGACAAACTGAGTCCTCTAGAGAGACTGAATATGACAACCGCGCTCGTCTATTTATTGGAGACCCGCGGGCATCGCTCCTCCTTCGACTTTTTTATTTATTTCATTCCCAAGACATGGTTTTCTATTGGAAGCGTCCTCTAGTGAACCCTAAGCAGGTGTTAGGCCATTATTTCAATGTGACAAACGCTCCCATTAAAACATGAAGGATTTACAACTGATTTTTTTAAAAGACCTTCAGCCACAGGTGCAGCTGGCCTGAGGCCCCCTCCGCACGTGGCCTCAGCCACACGTGCAGCTGGCCTGAGGCCCCTGCACGCGGCCTGCGGGAAAGCACCTAAAAGGCCTTGGAAAGCCCCTGACAGACTAAATGACTAATAGAGCCCTTTTTTTGGGTTGAACACCTGCTAGTTCAACCAGAGGACATACAGTTCGGATCAGGACACTTGATAGTTCATCACAGTTCAAATATGGACCTAAAAATTCTTCTACATTTAGAAGATCTTCACTTAGCCTGGAGAAAGAGTCTGTTGCTCTATAAAAAAGCCCTCTGTAAAGCTAGGACATCTTTCTACTCATCACTAATTGAAGAAAATAAGAACAACCCCAGGTTTCTTTTCAACACTGTAGCCAGGCTGACAAAGAGTCAGAGCTCTATTGAGCTGAGTATTCCATTAACTTTAACTAGTAATGACTTCATGACTTTCTTTGCTAACAAAATTTTAACTATTAGAGAAAAAATTACTCATAACCATCCCAAAGATGTATTGTTATCTTTGGCTGCTTTCAGTGATGCCGGTATTTGGTTAGACTCTTTCTCTCCGATTGTTCTGTCTGAGTTATTTTCATTAGTTACTTCATCCAAACCATCAACATGTTTATTAGACCCCATTCCTACCAGGCTGCTCAAGGAAGCCCTACCATTATTTAATGCTTCGATCTTAAATATGATCAATCTATCTTTGTTAGTTGGCTATGTACCACATGCTTTTAAGGTGGCAGTAATTAAACCATTACTTAAAAAGCCATCACGTGACCCAGCTATCTTAGCTAATTATAGGCCAATCTCCAACCTTCCTTTTCTCTCAAACATTCTTGAAAGGGTAGTTGTAAAACAGCTAACTGATCATCTGCAGAGGAATGGTCTATTTGAAGAGTTTCAGATTTTAGAATTCATCATAGTACAGAAACAGCATTAGTGAAGGTTACAAATGATCTTCTTATGGCCTCGGACAGTGGACTCATCTCTGTGCTTGTTCTGTTAGACCTCAGTGCTGCTTTTGATACTGTTGACCATAAAATTTTATTACAGAGATTAGAACATGCCATAGGTATTAAAGGCACTGCGCTGCGGTGGTTTGAATCATATTTGTCTAATAGATTACAATTTGTTCATGTAAATGGGGAATATCCTTCACAGACTAAAGTTAAATATGGAGTTCCACAAGGTTCTGTGCTAGGACCAATTTTTTTCACTTTATACATGCTTCCCTTAGGCAGTATTATTAGACGGTATTGCTTAAATTTTCATTGTTACGCAGATGATACCCAGCTTTATCTATCCATGAAGCCAGAGGACACACACCAATTAGCTAAACTGCAGGATTGTCTTACAGACATAAAGACATGGATGACCTCTAATTTCCTGCTTTTAAACTCAGATAAAACTGAAGTTATTGTACTTGGCCCCACAAATCTTAGAAACATGGTGTCTAATCAGATCCTTACTCTGGATGGCATTACCCTGACCTCTAGTAATACTGTGAGAAATCTTGGAGTCATTTTTGATCAGGATATGTCATTCAAAGTGCATACTAATCAAATATGTAGGACTGCTTTTTTGCATTTACGCAATATCTCTAAAATTAGAAAGGTCTTGTCTCAGAGTGATGCTGAAAAACTAATTCATGCATTTATTTCCTCTAGGCTGGACTATTGTAATTCATTATTATCAGGTTGTCCTAAAAGTTCCCTAAAAAGCCTTCAGTTAATTCAAAATGCTGCAGCTAGAGTACTAACGGGGACTAGAAGGAGAGAGCATATCTCACCCATATTGGCCTCTCTTCATTGGCTTCCTGTTAACTCTAGAATAGAATTTAAAATTCTTCTTCTTACTTATAAGGTTTTGAATAATCAGGTCCCATCTTATCTTAGGGACCTCATAGTACCATATCACCCCAATAGAGCGCTTCGCTCTCAGACTGCAGGCTTACTTGTAGTTCCTAGGGTTTGTAAGAGTAGAATGGGAGGCAGAGCCTTCAGCTTTCAGGCTCCTCTCCTGTGGAACCAGCTCCCAATTCAGATCAGGGAGACAGACACCCTCTCTACTTTTAAGATTAGGCTTAAAACTTTCCTTTTTGCTAAAGCTTATAGTTAGGGCTGGATCAGGTGACCCTGAACCATCCCTTAGTTATGCTGCTATAGACGTAGACTGCTGGGGGGTTCCCACAATGCACTGTTTCTTTCTCTTTTGCTCTGTATGCACCACTCTGCATTTAATCATTAGTGATTGATCTCTGCTCCCCTCCACAGCATGTCTTTTTCCTGGTTCTCTCCCTCAGCCCCAGCCAGTCCCAGCAGAAGACTGCCCCTCCCTGAGCCTGGTTCTGCTGGAGGTTTCTTCCTGTTAAAAGGGAGTTTTTCCTTCCCACTGTAGCCAAGTGCTTGCTCACAGGGGGTCGTTTTGACCGTTGGGGTTTTACATAATTATTGTATGGCCTTGCCTTACAATATAAGGCGCCTTGGGGCAACTGTTTGTTGTGATTTGGCGCTATATATAAAAAAAAATTGATTGATTTGATTTCCTTTAGGCGGTTTCTTACAGTTCAGTCACAGACTTTGACTCCAGTTTCCTCCCTTTCGTTCCTCATTTGTTTTGTTGTACATTTTTCAATTTTTGAGACATATTGCTTTAAGTTTTCTGTCTTGACGCTTTGATGTCTTCCTTGGTCTACCAGTATGTTTGCCTTTAACAACCTTCCCATGTTGTTTGTATTTGGTCCAGAGTTTAGACACAGCTGACTGAACAACCAACATCTTTTGCAACATTGCGTGATGATTTACTCTCTTTTAAGAGTTTGATAATCCTCTCCTTTATTTCAACTGACATCTCTCGTGTTGGAGCCATGATTCATGTCAGTCCACTTGGTACAACAGCTCTCCAAGGTGTGATCACTCCTTTTTTAGATGCAGACTAATGAGCAGATCTGATTTGATGCAGGTGTTAGTTTTGGGGATGAAAATTTACAGGGTGATTCCATAATTTTTTCCTCAGAATTGAGTGATTCCATATTTTTTTCCTCTGCTTGGTCTAAAAAAGTAAACGTTACTGACTGCCACAATCTTTTTTTTCTTGATTTCTTATAGTGTTTCTTAAAGCCAGAAAGTTGCCATTTGAAATGACTTTAGTTTTGTGTCATGTCTGTGATCTGCTTTTTTTTTCTACAAAATTAAACAACTGAATGAACATCCTCCGAGGCCGGTGATTCCATAATTATTGCCAGGGGTTGTAGGAGCTAAAGACCAGTTACTGATAGACAAATCTATCCTGGAGGACTGCAAAAAAAGGAGGAGGAACCTCAGCATGGCTTGAATTGACTACAAAAAGGCATTTGACAGTGTACCACACTCCTGGATCATGAGGTGCTTAGAACTCTACAACATCAATGAAGAAATAAGATCTTTCCTGAGAGCACAAATGAACAAGTGGAACACCACCATCACCCTCAATCACACAGAGGGACAAATAACAATCCCAGATGTACGTGTTCAGAGAGGGATATTCCAGGGAGACAGACTCTAACCACTTTTATTCTGTTTAATCATAGACTCACTCAGCAAGATCCTGAAGGAGCATGACATCGGGTATGACTTAGGTAGACCTGCATTGAAATAAATGCAGTCAGATCTTTGGACCAAAAAATGACTTATATTTACACATAAGATCCTTCTGAATGTAGTAAAGTAAATCTGCAAGTCCAGATGTGTCAATCAACGAAGAAATCTTAGTTTAAAAATGACACATTTACAGCTAAAATTTAGCCCTCCGCAAAACTGTCATCACATCTGCGACGCTGCCGAGACGTCAGGGAGAAGACCCTCTCCCAGCATGCAATGCGCGCGCCAACTGTAATTTGTGGATTTATGGCAGTTTGCATCTGCACCTTTTTCTTGTCTTATACGGAAGGATCTACTTTTTTAAAACTTCATATTGTCTTGCGGTACGCTTGGTGAGTACACATTTCTTTTATTTGTGCTTGAAAATTATTTTGGGGACTTTTTCATACGCCCGTTTGAGTGGTGTCGCATTGAAAGTCTGCTGTCTTTCGCCTCCAGTGTTACCGTCGCGGGGTACGGAGGCGAGACCTGCAAAGAATCCAAGTCATTAAAAAGATATAAACCTCTGCTCTGAGAGACAGAATCTAAAAAAACAAAAATCCAGGAAATCACACTGTATGAGTTTTAAATCATTTATTTGCATTTCATTACATGAAAAAGGTATTTGATACATTAGAAATACAGAACTTAATACTTGGTACAAAAGCCTTTGTTTGAAATTACAGAGGTCAAACGTTTCCTGTAGGTCTTAACAAGGTTTGCACACACTGCAGCAGGGATTTTGGCCCACTCCTCCATACAGATCTTCTCCAGATCTTTCAGGTTTCTGGCCTGTCTCTGGGCAACACGGAGTTTCAGCTCTCTCCAGAGATTTTCTATTGGATTCAGGTCTGGAGACTGGCTTGGCCACTTCAGGACCTTGATGTGCTTCTTACAGAGCCCCTCCTTGGTTATCTTGGCTGTGTGCTTTGGGTCATTGTCATGTTGGAACACCCAGCAAGAACCCATGATCAGTGCTCTGACTGAGGGAAGGAGGTTTTTGGCCAAGATCTTGCGAACAATAAATTGATGAACTCAATGACTGAATGCCACACTACTATTATTGTGAACACCCCCTTTTCTACTTTTTTTTTTTTTTACTAATAACCCAATTTCATAGCCTTAAGAGTGTGCATATCATGAATGCTTGGTCTTGTTGGATTTGTGAGAATCTACTGAATCTACTGGTACCTTGTTTCCCATGTAACAATAAGAAATATACTCAAAACCTGGATTAATCTTTTTAGTCACATAGCACTACTATTATTCTGAACACTACTGTTGTTATATTATGGACACATTTTGTTCCTCATGAGACACTCATAGAAAGCAGTGAAATAAGTTTAAGGAATTCAGCGAACAATCTGATTGCAAGCGCATCACGTCCTCCTGTGAACAGATTTCCATGGGTACGTGCACAACAGACTCCAGACTGCGTCTCCTCTGTACGGAGCACTGAACCAGGCGGTGAGCATTTAAGAATAAATTATGCAAAAATTAGTGCAGTTTAATAAATAATAATAATTCAATGTTTTATTATGATTAATAGTTTTTTTTACAGTTGTTTACACACTGAATTGAAGAGTTTCACACAATTAATAGATCTCTACACTCAAGAAGCAAAACACCTGTCCAGAGTTGCACAACAATAATCACAGAATCAACTTCACACATTTATAAAACATTACACACAGTGATTTGCAAAACTTTACACACATTTTCACACCTTAGACACAGAGAAGGATCGTGAGGTTACTAAACCCCGGCTTGCCAGTGACCACAATAATGAACAAATTGTATCGTCACATCCAGGCTAGGCTTAAAACTTTCCTTTTTGCTAAAGCTTATAGTTAGGGCTGGATCAGGTGACCCTGAACCATCCCTTAGTTATGCTGCTATAGACGTAGACTGCTGGGGGGTTCCCATGATGCACTGTTTCTTTCTCTTTTTGCTCTGTATGCACCACTCTGCATTTAATCATTAGTGATCGATCTCTGCTCCCCTCCACAGCATGTCTTTTTCCTGGTTCTCTCCCTCAGCCCCAACCAGTCCTAGCAGAAGACTGCCCCTCCCTGAGCCTGGTTCTGCTGGAGGTTTCTTCCTGTTAAAAGGGAGTTTTTCCTTCCCACTGTCGCCAAGTGCTTGCTCACAGGGGGTCGTTTTGACCGTTGGGGTTTTTACGTAATTATTGTATGGCCTTGCCTTACAATATAAAGCGCCTTGGGGCAACTGTTTGTTGTGATTTGGTGCTATATAAATAAAATTGATTTGATTTGATTTAGTTTTGTGTTTGGTTGGGGTCAGTGTCACCACTGGTACCTGCACCCAACACATAGATCAATATGTGCCTTTGCCAGAATTTTTGCTGTGTCTCTCAGCACAATCTAAGGAGCACAGAGGAGATTCCAGGAGACAGACAGTTACTCTAGGACAGCTGGACACAGAATGTCCTTCAGAAAGAAAAAATAATATAGCACCTTCAACTGCACCACAGACTAAAACAGTTAAATGTGGTCTATTAAACATTAGGTCTCTCTCTTCTAGGTCCCTGTTGGTAAATGATATAATAATTGATCAACGTATTGATTTATTCTGCCTAACAGAAACCTGGTTACAGCAGGATGAATATGTTAGTTTAAATGAGTCAACACCCCCGAGTCACACTAACTGTCAGAATGCTCGTAGCACGGGCCGGGGCGGAGGATTAGCAGCAATCTTCCATTCCAGCTTATTAATTAATCAAAAACCCAGACAGAGCTTTAATTCATTTGAAAGCTTGACTCTTAGTCTTGTCCATCCAAATTGGAAGTCCCAAAAACCAGTTTTATTTGTTATTATCTATCGTCCACCTGGTCGTTACTGTGAGTTTCTCTGTGAATTTTCAGACCTTTTGTCTGACTTAGTGCTTAGCTCAGATAAGATAATTATTAATCGGTATTATTAATCATCAATTATTATTAATCATTATTATCAATCATTACTATTATTATTAATCATTATTATTATTATTAATCAGCATTATTAATAATAATTTGTATTATTAATAATTAGCAATTATTATTAATCATTATTATTAATCGTTATTATTATTAATCATTATTATTAATCATTATTATTATTATTAATCATCAATTATTATTAATCATTATTATTAATCGTTATTATTATTATTAATGATCAGCATTCGTATTATTAATAATAATTTGTATTAATTATCAATTATTATTTATCATTATTATTAATCATTATTATTATTATTAATCTGCATTATTATTATTGATAAGAATGTGTATTATTAATGATCAATTATTATTAATCATTAATATCAATCATTATTATTATTATTAATCGGCATTATTATTAATAATAATTTGTATTATTAATTATCAATTATTATTAATCGTTATTATTAATCATCATTATTATTATTAATCATTATTATTAATCGTTATTATTATTATTATTATTAATTATGTAAAAATGTCTTCAAACATGGGTTTTAAGGGAGTCCCTCCTGTCTTCGCCGTCCATTCAGGGCAGGGTCCTGCTGTACAGGATGACCTTCTTGGGGTCATCAGGCAGTGGACAGACGATTTCACAGACATCTTCGAGGAGATCCTTGTTCTCCAGGACGTATTCAGGTAGTTTGTTCTGGAAAAGATACAAATAGATTAGAGTTAAAAGTCCATCAGGTAACTTTTCAGAAGAGTTCTCACAGACACTCATTGAGTCTGTTTTTCATGACGTGGTGTTTTGTAAAGTCATTTCTTGATCACAGCTGCTCTGACTGATGAAGAAGGTAAAAGCAAGTGGAGTGTTTCAGAATGTCACTTACTTTGTATTTGTCCTGGAGAACCTTCGGCAGAGCCTTGGCCCACAGTCCACAAGGGAACGTCTTCAGCAGCTCCATCAGCTTCAGTTCTGGGCTGAGAGCTGCAGGGGAGGAAGGAGGCCTGGAGGAGGAGGAGGACGGGAAAGAATTCATCAGATGATTCTCTCTGTGATACTTTACCATCACTTCACTGTGTGACATGAGTTTCATCTCAGCTTTAATTCAACATTTTAACTGTTTCACTCCCTCACTGTTCCCTCTTCTTGTTCCTCACAGACGCTCAAACATCAGGCCATCATCTGAACGTTTGTCCAAACTTGATATGTGGACAACAGTCAGCTCTGGGAGCTGCCCCTTAAGGGTTTGTTTTGGCAAAGGTCAAGGTGAATGGGGTGAAAGGTCAAAATTTTGTGCACCAAACACAGCACACATTTGGAGGTGGATTCTGGAATTGCCCAGGTCATCGATGAAGGTGAAGGTCATTGTTGTCAAAAGTAAAAAAAATTAAGTTTCTCAGTCTGATTTACATCAAACTTGGGACACATTTGGAGGTGGTTTTTGGAATTGACCATCAAGTTTACATTTTCCTGACCTCCGTCATTGGGACGAGCCCATGTCTTCACGTCATTATACAAATATTGACTGGTGATTTCAGGCAACAGTCATTGCAGTCCTACATATTTGTTTAATATGCGCTTTGAATGACATATCCTGATCAAAAATGACTCCAAGATTTCTTACAGTATTACTACAGGTCATTAAGGGGTTAACTTTGAGCTGCCCCGGACTGTTACATTGTTCCACCTCCACAATGGAACAGTTCAAATTGTTTTTGTCAGGACAGACGGGAGCCCGTCACCATGGCGGCTGGACCCGCAATGCAAACTCCCAGACAAGGCTTTGGTGTTGGAGAAATCATGGTCTTTATTCCAGGCTTGGTTTCGGTACACATGTAGTCAGTCAGCTCAGCAGAGGGACAAACAGGATTAGGAAGACACGCAGTCACAAACGAGCAGGGGTCAGAGGCACGTGCAAACTCAGACATCCGGGATGAAGCAAAAGGCATGGTCGAGGTAAACAGCAAGGATCAGAACACGGCAAGACAAAAACAGGACTGTGAAGGGCGCTGGAAAGTGTGTTTAGACAACAATCTGGCAAGGAAGTGAAGGACTGTGGGGTTTAAATACTTATGGACTAATTAGTGAGAAGTGAGGGGCGGGTGGTGTAAACGAGGTGCACATGAGGAACAATCTAGAAGGGGTGTGGCTTCTGGCTAAAGAGTAAGACGGGGCGAGAGTGTGAGGAAGGGAATGAGCAAAGTGGAGTGATGAAATAGACAAAGACACGGGAGCAGGTGCAAGAGCGTGAGCAAATGGAAACAAAACAGACCGAATCAAAGTGAGGGAAAAACATAATGTCAGGTGCAGGACGTGAACATAAGTAACTGGGTGTGAGACGAGGAACGAAGACATGATGGGAGGAGCAGAGTGGAAACAAATGGCAAAAAGAGAACAGAGCTAAAAAAAAAATATTCAACAGGCAGAAAGTATGTAATATAGAAATATGTCCACCATTGGACACGTGACAGTTCTTCAGTCAGTCTGTTTTGTCTTTTCTTTTGTTTGACTTTAAGATCTCACAGGATCAACTTGCTTAATGTGACTGAAGTCTGATTTCTTCTGTTTATGGCAAATCGCCTCAACTTCCATCATCTAATAAAGACTTCAGCATTCAGAGGTTTGGTTCACTTCTTTCAAGAAGAAACTTTAAAAGTGAATTTAGAGGATTTGATACAAGTTTCACTTTGGACCGTGTAGTTTTTGGATCAGATTTGATGTAATCAACCTGAACTCTCATAAGTTTGACAAGAGAAGTGTCACAAATGATTTTATTCCTCAAATAAAAGGAATGAAATATGCTGCTAAAATAAAGAACAGATATTATTTATATTTGAGCTTCTGTCTTAGATTTTTGAGTCTCACAATTAATGTTAGTAAAAGAAAAGGCAATAAAAATATTCACATTTAACATTTAATTTGACCTTCTGATCCAAAGAAATCACGAAGCTCTCCAGATGGATTCTGCTCCACGTGGATGATGGAGGGCATGCATGCTGAGGAGCAGTGACATCAGCGTGTCTGAAGGTGACGTGTTCTCCAGTCAGCAGCTTGTACTCTGCCTCGAGTCGGCCCTCGTACATCTGGAGGACGGCTCGCAGAGTCTTCTGAAACAGTTCAAGACCTTCCATCTGTGGAAAAACAAACTCAGAGATAAACAAACAAACAAAAAGCTGAAACTTTTATTCATTATTTCTTTTTCTTCCCCCTGTCGCCTGTGTTCTTGCTCTCGGGGTTGGTAAGGTCAGACCTTACTTGTGTGATGCACCTTGAGGAAGCTTTTGTTGTGATTTGCTGCTATAAAAATGAAGAAAAAAAAAGAAATAGAAACTGGGAACTAACAAAGTGAAAGCTGTATATGGAGAAAGTGAAAATTATCATCTGCATCACATCCCACATAGAATGTGGCCTTTATGCTCCACTGATGGATAAAGTCAAAGTTGAGTAAATCTGCAGTTACTTGGTGGAATATCACTTTAATTTCTACAAATTACTTTAGCATGACAGAATATTTTTTAATGTCTCTGTGACTTTAAATCTAAAACATAAATAATAAAATCCTTTCCATTCTGTTATTTTAGAAATCTAATGTCTAAAATACACTTCAATTCAACACATTTTAACCAGCAAACAGTTATTTGAATAAATGTCCCGCGTCTGTCTCTGTCTTTATTTACTTGAACAACAGACCCACAGACAGCGTCAAGTTACCCAAAACTCAGAGAAAAGACACTTTGAATGTTCACAGTCATCAGAAATAATTACTGAAGGTGTCTGCTGTGCTCAATTTATTACTATTTATTTATTTATTAATTAGTTATTTTGCAACTATATGTTTTTTTCTGGAACCGTAAAAGCAAATAAACGGAAAACAAGTTGGCTGGTGAGAATATTTTTAATGTTTTTTTACTTTGCTGTAGACAGGTGAAGATGTCCAGCTTTCAGTCATTCCTGAGTGACAAAAGTCTCCAACAGAAATCAGTGCATCAGCTGCTAAGTGACGTGGACAGAACATGACTCCTCAGCCAGGGAGGTTCCATTGATCTGTCCTTGATTGATCCCAATAATGCCTCAAGATTAGCTCAAATTATTTGATTCTTTTCTTTTCTTGTATATAATTAATTTACAATAACCCCCTTCTGTTCTCTTATTTTTTATGTGTAAAGATGTTTCAGATATATATCCTTTATTTAACCAGGTAAAAGCCTTATTGAGATTAAAAATCTTTTTTTGAAGCGTGAGTTGGCCAAGAAGGCAACACAGCAACATGGACACAGATAACATACACACCAAATATACAAAAGGTATATACGAGGTCTGTGAGAAAAGTATCCAACCTTTTTATTTTTTTCAAAAACCACATGGATTTGAATCACGTGTGATTGCATCAGCCAAGCTTGAACCTTCGTGCACATCAATCAATCAATCAATCAATCAATCAATTTTTTTTATATAGCGCCAAATCACAACAAACAGTTGCCCCAAGGCGCTTTATATTGTAAGGCAAGGCCATACAATAATTATGTAAAACCCCAACGGTCAAAATGACCCCCTGTGAACAAGCGTGAGTTTTTTTCACGCCTGTCGGTTGCGTCACTTGCCTGTGGGCAGTCTTTGTGTGAGCACTGGTCCACCCCTCTCGTCGTTTTTTCATTGTCAGAAGAATGTCTGAAGGACTGCCGTTTTGTTGCATTAAATTTTTTTCAGAAACTCTGCCAGACAACCAGCTGGAAACCATTTCAAAGATTCGGTGAAAATTTTATGGGCTTCAGAGAGATTAACGATTGCTACTGCCGCTTTAAGGACGGCCCACAGTGGCAGAGGGCGCCCTGAGCGGCCATCGACAGGCTGAAACGAGCTGATCACTTCCAAATTTAAGGCTCTGTTGATGCAGGACGTCATGTGACTAACAGAGAAGTTTCATAAGAGGTCGGGATCAGCACTTTATTGGCACATTCCACTGTTAAAGGAGATTTTGTAATGAAAGACATGCGGACGGATTTGCGCGTCAGGACGCAGCTGCTCATGGCACGGCAGGACAAAAAACACCTCTGTTGGAAACCATTCGTAAGATTCAGGCGGCTTTTGATCGCTTTTCAGTCGAGTGAGTATCAGAGAAATTATTTAACAGCTGGGCATGTTGCAACTTGTGCTGTAAGGCGTCCAACACGGAGGTGTTGTTTGTCAAGTGCCATGAGCAGCTGCGTCCTGACGCGTGAATCCGTCCGCACGTCTTTCATTACAAAATCTCCTTTAACAGTGGAATGTGCCGATAAAGTGCTGATCCCGACCTTTTATGAAAGTTCTCTGCTAGTTACACGACGTCCTGCATCAACAGAGCCTTAAATTTGGAAGTGATCTGCTCGTTCCAGTGAAATTTTAATGCAACAAAATGGCAGTCCTTCAGACATTCTTCTGACAATGAAAAAACAACGAGAGGGGTGGAGCAGTGCTCACACAAAGACTGCCCACAGGCGAATGATGCAACCGACAGGCGTGAAAAAAACTCACGCATGCGCACGAAGGTTCAAGCTTGGCTGATGCAATCACACATGATTCAAATCCATGTGGTTTTTGAAAAAAATAAAAAGGTGCGATACTTTTCTCACAGACCTTGTATATACAGAGGTGTCAAATCCAGCTTCAGAAAGTAAAAGTCCAGCTACATATTTGTTCCATCTCTCCAGTGAACCAGCTGAGTGTAATTAGTTCAGCTCGTCCGTAACACATGGGAGGGTTTTTACTTTCTGAAGCTCGATTTGACACCTCTGTATATATACACTCAACAAAAATATAAACGCAACACTTTTGGTTTTGCTCCCATTTTGCATGAGATTAACTCAAAGATCTAAAACTTTTTCCACATACACAATATCACCATTTCCCTCAAATATTGTTCACAAACCAGTCTAAATCTGTGATAGTGAGCACTTCTCCTTTGCTGAGATAATCCATCCCACCTCACAGGTGTGCCATACCAAGATGCTGATTAGACACCATGATTAGTGCACAGGTGTGCCTTAGACTGCCCACAATAAAAGGCCACTCTGAAAGGTGCAGTTTTATCACACAGCACAATGCCACAGATGTCGCAAGATTTGAGGGAGCGTGCAATTGGCAAGCTGACAGCAGGAATGTCAACCAGAACTGTTGCTCATGTATTGAATGCTCATTTCTCTACCATAAGCCGTCTCCAAAGGCGTTTCAGAGAATTTGGCAGTACATCCAACCAGCCTCACAACCGCAGACCAAGTGTAACCACACCAGCCCAGGACCTCCACATCCAGCATGTTCACCTCCAAGATCGTCTGAGACCAGCCACTCGGACAGCTGCTGGAACAATCGGTTTGCATAACCAAAGAATTTCTGCACAAACTGTCAGAAACCGTCTCAGGGAAGCTCATCTGCATGCTCGTCATCCTCATCGGGGTCTCAACCTGACTCCAGTTCGTCGTCGTAACCGACTTGAGTGGGCAAATGCTCACATTCGCTGGTGTTTGGCACGTTGGAGAGGTGTTCGCTTCACGGACGAATCCCGGTTCACACTGTTCAGGGCAGATGGCAGACAGCGTGTGTGGCATCGTGTGGGTGAGCGGTTTTCTGATGCAACTTCGCACAGCCATTGAAGAGGAGTGGACCAACATTCCACAGGCCACAATTGACAACCTGATCAACTCTATGCGAAGGAGATGTGTTGCACTGCATGAGGCAAATGGTGGTCACACCAGATACTGACTGGTATCCCCCCCAATAAAACAAAACTGCACCTTTCAGAGTGGCCTTTTATTGTGGGCAGTCTAAGGCACACCTGTACACTAATCATGGTGTCTAATCAGCATCTTGATATGGCACACCTGTGAGGTGGGATGGATTATCTCAGCAAAGGAGAAGTGCTCACTATCACAGATTTAGACTTGTTTGTGAACAATATTTGAGGGAAATGGTGATATTGTGTATGTGGAAAAAGTTTTAGATCTTTGAGTTCATCTCATACAAAATGGGAGCAAAACCAAAAGTGTTGCGTTTATATTTTTGTTGAGTACACACACACATTTCAATAAATAAAATAAAAATCACAACACCCAGACAGCTTAGTATCCAGGTACAGTTACTAAAATGCCATGTATTAATAATTCATAGTAAAATAAAAGTAAAGTAGTAAAGTAAAAGTATTGTTAACAGTAATAGTCTAACACTAGCAAGTAAAGGTAAATATTGAGCTGTGGAAAGGTTTCTCATTTTCATTGTTTTTCTCTCGTACAGGTGCTCTGGAGGCTGCAGACAGCAGCTGGAGGCTGAAGTAAAGGAGCTGGATAAAGACTTTATCAACCTTCAGATGACAGGTGGGCAGGACACAAAATCTACATCTCAAATGAAAATTGTGACCGTGTTACTGAAATAATAGAAATTAATTGACTCCAAACCACAGCTCAGCAAAGAAGATGATCTGAAAACCCGAGCAGTCACCTGACTTTGAATCCTTGTGGAAGGAGCAGAGTGGAGGAGTATCACATCTGGGAGCGCGGTCACAACTGCCAACAAAGTTGACGGAGGTCCTCCATCGTTTCTCCGCAGGCAGCGACTTCACACCAAAGCAATGGGTCAGACTAGATTAGCGTTAGCCCCGCCCACTGACTTTGATGGCCAAGTTTGACAGATAAAATTCATGATGCATCGCAACACAAAGACTATGAAATAATTAATTAAATAATGAAATATATATATCCGTTTTTGACCATGAAATAATTACGTATTTAATTCAAATTTTAATTAATGGCACATTTAAGTAATTAGACACATTTAAATAATTATTTAATGATGTATTTATTTATTTATTTAATTTAGGCGCTTTTACTCCTCCAATTTAAATTAATTAATGACACATTTAAGTAATTATTCTCAATTTAAATTAATTAATGACATTCAAGTCATTATTTAATGACATTTATTTATTTAATTTTGGCATTCTTATTTCTCCATATTTTGTTTTGTTCACCATTGGTTTTTCTGTCACTTATTTATCTTGCTCTAGTCTGCTTTGCTTCTTGTCTCACGGCACCCTCTTGCACCTGCCCTTGTCTTTCTTGGTCACGCCCCTTCCAGAACCTAACTCACACCTGTTCCTGTTACACTTTGATTAGCCTGGCCCATATTTAAGCCCTCACAGTTCCACTGCTCACCACCAATTGTTGATTTCATGTCACTTTCCAACCTTCGTTTCAAGCTCAACTTTGTCCTGTTTTCTGCCTGCTGGAATTTTGACCTTGCTTTGTCCTCAACCTTGAGTTTTCCTTTGCCTCCGATCACCTCCTCACAGTGTATTTTGACCTGTGCCTGTCTGTTACCTTTGCCTTGCTGCTGGACCACCTGTATACCGACTCCCAGCTTGTTTTGACCATTAAACTTTTGTTTTTGCTCCATCCTTGGTGAGAGTTCATATTTGTGTCCATCCAGTTTGAGCCATGCCTACACTAAGCCTGACAAATCGTGACAACTGTGCACAGAATGAAAACATGAAACTTTCAGGGTTTGTTCTTCATGACAGAAGCTTTAAGATGTGATGTTCTCAGTTTGACCTCTGGGGTCAGTTAGAGGTCATTGACCTCTGGGATGTGAAATGTCTGAACATGAAATTAGAAACGGGTGAATCTTAGGATGTAAATGTGACAAATGTAAACCAAATATGTATTTCCATGTTTCTGGACATGAGAACCTCATTTCTGATAAGTACAACACCCCCAGAGGTCAATATGGGGTCACCAACAAGCTGAAGCAAGTGTCCACTTTGACTCCTGGCTCCAAACACTGACCCTGGAGATTGACATGCTGCTCTTTGTGAGGTCATAGAGGCAGGCTGACTTTGAGTTGGATATACAAGTGCTGACTTTACTTCTGTCTTGGATGTTTGTTCTTGACCACACCCATGATGCCAGGTGGCTCTCAGTCCATGTGAAGGACACGATCCAACTGTCTGAGACTCATCCAGAGACACATTCAGAGTTTGTGTCTGGACGCTTTATCAGTAAAAAGACCATCAGCTGCTTTTCTGCCATTGAAACTGATCACTGCTGAACCCGAACACCATGAATTTATTTTTGCTAAATGGATTTTTTCTAACACAATGCAAAGGTCAAAAGTGACTGATAACATTTTAATATGATGTCATAGAGCAGCATCCACGTCATGCAGGAGTGTTTTACAGAATGACCACAGAACACAGCTGACACATTATGGTGGGCGTGTCTGTCCATGCAGAGGAGGAGGAGCCAACATCCAGCTGAGTGAAGCTGTCAGAAACCTGGATCAGAGCAGCTGAACGTCAGCGTTGTAAATGTGGACACCCTGTTGTCCCCAGTTCATGTCCGTCGCTTCTGTCATGTTGATCTTCCAGCATTTCTGCTGCCAAATTGTCTTCATGACAGAATCAGAAATGCCACTGATTCAGCAAAAATGTTGTTCCCCTTTAAAATGCTCCTTGTTCCACCTCCACCATCGACCTCTGACCTTACAGGTACAGCATCAGACATCATGAACCAGTTCTAGTTAATGCTCTGTAGTCATTTGATACGGCTACACGTAAAAGTCACATGACAAAATTAAGTGGTCATACCATCAAATTCCCCAAACACTGCTTTTCTGTTAGAATGTATGGTGAAAGAGCAGACTTCAACCTATATACCAGTTTTTAAATTTTGTTGATAGACCCAGTAAAACCTGAATGATTAATCATTTTCAGAGGGCTTCTAACTGATTACTATGGTAATGTGTGAAGCGGTTCTCCCTGCTGCGCTTTCGCCCAGCACACGCGCAAACGCGACTTCTCTCTCTGCCCTGAGCAATTATAAGAAGGAAAACATGTTTCCCTTTCTCATTTGGTGTTAAATGCACATCCTAAACCAAACCAGAATGATCATAAACCCAAGTATTTGGTTGTGGAAGCGCTGCATTCAGCGCGGCCACAGAAGAGGAAAGACGAAAAGACGGCTTTCCTCTTGTGTTGCCAGAGAAAAAGAAAATCTTCCACTTTATCAAATGTAAATCCCTTCGGCTGCTCCCTTACTTTCACAGCAGATCCAAGATGGATGTGCATGTTGATTTGGCACAAATTTTACACCGGATGCTCTTCCTGATGCAACTCCACATTACATGGAGAAAATCTTCCCCTTTATCTTTGGTGGAAAAACACATGACCTAAAACCAAATCAAAACCACTGATTCCATGTAGACTGATCAATGGCCCCATGTGGGCTTGTTGATACATCGACTAAAGACAAATGCTGCCTCCAAGTGGACTGCAGCAGGAATGACAGCGTATCAGTATCAGGGCATTCCAATGTCCAACACAAATCAGAGGTCTTGTTTTGTACAGCAGTTGTTTTCTGAGTGACACAAATATGCACAACACAATATGTTAGAATGAAAGAAAAACTGTAATGTCACACAGGTGAGGTTGTGCTGAACAAAATGACACCAAACAAGGCAAAGCCAAGTTTTTTTTTAAAGGTAAATTATGAAGATAAAACCAAATGTAATCAAAAATGCCTAATCATACCCTGGACTCCAGAGGGTTAATAACCAGAGCTCACCCGGGTTTATTCTCCAACTATTTCCCCGCACTATGCAGGCGAGAAAAATGACATACAGCAAATAAAATTCTTTACCAACAGCTGTAAATTTTCCAAGAGTCATTTTGCATTCACACTTGAGTAAATAGATTTTTGAATGAAATCTGAAGTACCATCTGAAATGTTGACTGGATCAGGGGACACAAATTTGCTGGAAATATTTGTGCTGGAAGTTGAGGTTCTCCTCCAAAACGTGAATGACTGTAAATTTTCTTGATTGCTGTCTTGTTTTGGTGAATTTATTACCTCCGCCAAGGAGGTTATGTTTTCGGTCGCGTTTGTTTGTTTGTCTGTTTGTCAGCAGGATAACTCAAAACGTTTTGAACGGATTTTGATGAAATTTTGTGGAGTGGTTGGAAATGACAAGAGGAACAAGTGATTACATTTTAGTGGTGATCCGGATCACGATCCGGATCCAGGAATTTTTTAAAAGGATTCTTCACCATTGCGTGATGTGGGAATTTTGACATTCTAGTTTCTAACTCCACAAAAACAAGGCAGAAAGGCTTGAAAAAAAATTAGAGTGTAACATAGTCAAATGTTCTATCAAACAACAAAGTTTGATGATGATCGGATTTGGATTCCAGATCTGGTGATCCAGAATATGCAAAAATATAGGGAAAATAGAAAATGTGTCAGTGTGAGGTGACAAATGAAGCTACAGATGCACAACTAACACCAAATTGTAGCTGAATCTGTACTGATTCAGTAAGGTGTCATCAGATTTGATGTAGCTTCAAATGTTATGGAGCTAGATCCAGAAGAAAACCGCCATTACCGAAAAATCGTTTTTATACAACAACATTTGAACTAATAAAGACATAAAAGTGATTCCAAGTTCTAGTGGTATGTTTTCATGGTCAAGGATGTCAAATATACAGGAATAAAGAAAAGTGTATGTATCATAGTTTTGGTTATAACACTGAATTGTTGAATAGATCACTGTGCCAAGGAGGGAATCTCTTTAGGGTCAGTGACCCTATGGCCTTGGCGGAGGTTTGCACTCTCTGAGTGCTTCTAGTTTCTTATGCAATTCAGGAATATGCCTAACCCTGGGTGAATTTCATGGTTTTCATTACCAAAAGTTGGTATTTGGTCCAAATTCACATTTCAAAATTCTGCAGTCAAGAACAGAGTTTTGATTAATCCAACAAAACCATCACAATTAAAATGTATCAGAAAGTGGAGGAAAAGAAGCATTTTGGGTGAATTGTATTGTTTTCCCAACAAACATTATTTGCTTACAAAAAATTCAATATTTTGTGAGGAATATGAGACAAAAGCCATCAAAAATGAAAGAGAAAAAACATTCTGGGTGAATTTCACCCCAAGAACTCCCTAATTTTTCCCTAAAATTTATAATTTCATATTTCCAAATGCGAAGTGTTTCGATGAAACAAACAAACAAAAAAACAAACATGATCATCAAAATCAATCAAGAGAAAACATCTTGGTATTTTATGATCCCCGTTCAGCTCTATTTACAGCAGTGGTGTCCAAAATATTCCAGAAGGGGCCAAGAGAGTGCAGGTTTTCTTTGCAGAAACTGACTTCAGCAGGTGATTTCACTGATTATCTGTTCAAAGTGATGTTAATCATTGATCAATCACCTTCTCGAGTCAGTGGCTGCAAAGAAAACCTGCACCGTCTTGGCCCCTTCTGGAATATTTTGGACATCACTGATTTAGACCAATCATTGGGGACTGTTCCTTCAATAATTTTGGCTGTTTTCCCTTGCTTCCATTTCATCAGTTTAGGATGCTCCTGCATGTCCATTCTTCTCGGTTCCTCAATCTTCTTGGCTAATTCTTCTTCTAATTCTCACATCTGTATATTGTTTTGTGGTTGGACTGGTGAATAACTCCTAGTTCTCCTTTTGTGTGAGAGGCTGACTGGTTCTGGGGTTCTTTGCCTAATATGCGTTTGCTAATGAGGAATATTTTTGGTGATGCAATGGGCAGTTTAGAGGACATATGTGGTCCTCGACCATTTGGTTAATTTCATCTTGCATCACTTGTATTTCGCCATCCTTGAAGTGTTTTTGTGTGACAAAATTGTCTTTGGGTGGCGAGTTGCCCTTTTGGTATGACTTTAATACTTGGGCAGTGGTGGTGGAATATCCTCTGCCATTCTCTCCATCTATCTCTCTTGTTGGTGTATTTCACGTTGGCATATTCTATTGTCCACAGCAGTACCCACTCTTCCTCCATCTTCCACTGACTGCTTTCATACTGTTTCCGTTCTCGAGCGACTGGTGATCATCCATTAATTTTTCTTGGGCTTCTTGCTTTATACTTTCTATTGTTTCTGCTGCTAAATGTTTTGGGATTTGAGAGCCAGTTGATTGTACTTCTACAGTTCTTCTCTGCAAGTAGACCCAGTTCTTTTATCCTTTCCTCAAATACTGCCTTTTTTCCTTGCCCCATTTGTCATATCTTGAGTAAGTGAAGCGGTGTAAGATCTTTTTCTTCTCCTCAATGGGCCTATTTACAGTGTGGGAGTTTGGCTAGTTTCTTTTGGCCTTTTGAGGCTGTTTTTGCTAGGGTCCAGGATCAGTACTCTGGTGATACGGTGGGTTATCCAGTTGAGTGCTTCCACAGGAGAGACGTCTTCCTGCAGTACTAGTAGAAGTTGCATGAATTCTCATGTGTCTGTTCAGACTGCTCTTTCGTCCAAATCTTTGACCACATTCAGAACAGCCAAAATGTTTTTGTTCCGTATGAATTATCATGTGTTTGTTCAGGTCGCTCTTTCGTCCAAATCTTTGACCACATTCAGAACAGCCAAATTGTTTTTGTCCTGTATGAATTATCATGTGTGCATTCAGGGAGCTCTTTCGTCCAAATCTTTGATCACATTCAGAACAACCAAATTGTTTTTGTCCTGTATGAATTATCATGTGTCTGTCCAAACTGCTCTTGTGTCCGAATCTTTGAGAACATTCAGAACAACTAAATTTTTTTTGTCCTGTATGAATTATCATATGTCTGTTCAGGTGGCTCTTATGTCCAAATCTTCGGCCACATTCAGAACAGTCAAAGTGTTTTTGTCCTGTATGAATTATCATGTGTCTGTTCAGGTGGCTGTTAAGTCCAAATCTTTGACCACACTCAGAACAGCCCAATTGTTTTTGTCTTGTATGAATTATCATGTGTCTGTTCAGGTGGCTCTTATGTCCAAATCTTCGCCCACATTCAGAACAACCAAATTGTTTTTGTCCTGTCTGAACTGTCATGCCTTTGTTCAGAGTATCCTTGTGTTTCTGTCTTTTACTCCGATCAGAACAGCTAAATGGTTTTACACTTGTTTGCCTCCCCTTCTGTTGTTCTGAGTTGTTCATGTGACCAGATGGTTTAACATATTTAGAGCTCTTAAAGTGTTTCTCAGCAATGCTGCAACTGCTTGAACTAACAATACTGGTATTTTTCTGACAGTTAAAACCTGACTGAAGTTCTCTGGTCTGTTTCCAGTCATAACTATCATCAGTCTCAGTTCCAGAAGTGTCTGAACTCCTGCCACTGGTATCTGGTTGTAAATGACTGTTTGGACCTGAGTTGCTGGCTGGTTGTGGTCCTCCATCGTCCTCTCCATCAGCTTCTGCTGTCAGTGTTCTGTGTACAGATGAGCTGCTGGCTACAGGCTCAGCCTCTGTGCTCTCATCACTTGGGCTTTGATGAAGCTGTGATGACTCTGGTTTTTCATCATCATTTTCACTCTTCACAGGGACGGCAGTGAAACCAAACTTGGTGAGATCTGCCTCCTCCAGCTGCTGAAGCTGCTCTCCCTGCTGACTTATCCACAGCTTCTCTTCTTCTTTAATGTCCTCCTGGTCAACACTCAGATTCCATTCCTGGTGTTCAGGGAGAGTTTCTTCTTTAATCACCAACAACGGCTGCATGTCTGCAAAGAAACAAATCAACAATAAATATTAGAACAACACTCATTAAAATAAAATATCAGAGTGGTGAGTTTGACCTGATGACAGTAAAACCCCCATCATACATACGCTGATTGAGGCCGAATGGTGACAGAATGACACATCCAGCCTCAGTCGGGAAGTATTGAGGTGGGGTCTGAAGATCTATGGATGGCAGTCTCTGAGCAGTCCACGTATTTGATCCCATTTGCTCGGCTGTCCCAAGTGTGCTGCACTTTTCATAAAACTCTTGGTGCCATCGAGATGGGACGCACATCTGACGGCGGTCTATGTACAGTTTCTGCGTAATCTGATCTCAATCTACCTATTCTGACAGCATTATAACAGCATTTGAAATGATCTGAGTGCGGTTGATGAGCTCTGAGGTGGACTGGTCACAGCAAAGCCTGCTGGCATGTTGTGCCACGTATGTCCACCTCCACTGGACCCCGGCCAGGTAGGCAAAAGAAATGTTGATATGTAATAACCTGTATGTGGAACTTTGACATGCGTCATTGCGCACGTCAAGGGCTCGGTGCAGCGCTGAACGGGATGTCACCGCTGTAATACACGTGTTATTACATGCACCTCCTAACTCTGTAGCAGGTATGACATGCGTGATGTTTTAGGGTATAAAAGGACCATTACTCCTCCACACCAGTGTGTGGTGCTGTAAGCATGTCACTGGCTGTCCAAGGTGCTCCAATTAAACCAGTTGCAACGTACCTCTGCTCGTCCGTCTGGCTCCTTAAACTGTGTGAATATTGATGTATGTGAGTAAGTCTTCTGTTGTATGACTAATGAGTCACAACAAATTGGTGACGAGGATTTTGAATGATTACTGACCCATTGCTGTGTTGTAAGAGAAGGACGCCAAGCTGATGAAGAAGCAGGAAATGGACATCATCGGACAGATTGAAGCCTTTGATGAAGCCACAGAACAATGGTCAGAGTTGTTGTTGCTGCAGGGTTGTGTGATGTGGGAAAACAGGGCAATAGTGCCACTGAAGCTGCACCAACAGGTACTGGAGGAGCTACATACAGGACACCTGGGTGTAGTGAAGATGAAAGCGCACACGCACACGCACACACACACACACACACACACACACACGCTGTATGCTGTTCGTTGGTGTGTCCAAAGCGTTTTGTATAATAAACCTGTTCATTTTGACAAACAGTCAACCTCCTGACTCTTCCTTCCACAACAGCCAGAGACCGTTTGGTCCAAGTTTTGAAATTTTGTGGTGACCAGGACTTGATGCACAAATTGAGGAAAAATGTAGAACGTGTGTGTCGTGTCAGCAAATACAGAAAACACCCAGGTGACCTCTCTGCATCCATGGCCCTGGCCCACGGGTCCATGGCAGAGAGTCCACACTGACTTTGCTGGTCCAGTTGAAGGAAGTAAGTTTGTGTGATTGGGTGTGTGAGTGAGTGACAGCTCCAATGTTGGTGGTGACTGACAGCAGTCTGTGTCGTCTGACTGTTGTCTAAAATATGTTTGGGCTGCATTGTGCAGGTGTGCACGAGGCAGTCCGGCTGCATTCTGACACGGCTGACCATGCCTCTATTCCTCCCGACTGTGTCCAGATTATGATCACTTTTGCAGCCTTGGCCTGATTCCTGCACATTCTTGCTATGTGTGACGGGGGCTTTACTCTCATCGGTGTAAGACACGGACATGAATGTAGAGCTTGTGGATGTAAGGAAGGACGGGAACCTAGAGAAGTCCCACTTTAGTGACATTTTTGGGTAATTTTAACAATGTAAATGGCAATACTTGTGCAATGAATGAAGTATGAACATTAGTAGAAGCTCTAACCAACAGAGAAGAGCTGGAAAAACAGATATTTTCAAAATAAACAGTGAAAATCATTATCATTCTGGGTGTCGGAGAGACAGATGATCTGGAGTCTGCAGTCACCAAATATGACAAGGTGAGAACTGTTCTGGCCAAAATAAAAAAGGATGACGAGGACGTCACAGCAGTGTTTCCTCTTGGGAAGCCCAGCAATGGAACAGAAAATAGGCCGTGACTGAGAAAAGTATTGCTCAGGAAGCTCTCAGCCGGGTCAGACATTCTGAAACATGCCAAACTTCTTCACCAACATTTACGTTAATACAGATATGCATCCCGGCCTGCAGAAAGAATACAAAGGACTGTGTGATGACACAGAGAAAACAAAAAAGCCAAAGCTGAAAATCAAGGCGGACTGTCTGCTATGACACAGAGATCAAAACAGTCCTAGTTTATGTTTAGTACAGGCTAGATGTTTGACCTGTCTTCGAAGGAAAGACATTAGGAGACCTTCTGTTGGTCTTTGACTGAAAGAACTATCGGCATGCCTTGTTCTCAGAAAGTTAACATATACACTAAAAAAGAAATCAGTCAAATTTAAAGAGATCTGGAATCCCTTTCTTGCATTTTTCGAGAACTGTGAAGTTGAAGAAACTCTGGAAACTTAAAGGTGACATGTCCCTAACTGTTGATACCTCAACCATGTGGCACTAAGCTGTGTATGATGACGTCATGTTGTCATCCATTTATTTATTTTTCTTTCATTTTCTTTATTTTTTTAAGTTGCTTTTGTGGTGGGGGGAGTGGAATATTTTATAGTTTGGTTGTTATGTGCCTTGTTCAATGTATTAAAATGCTCTTTTTGTAAGCTGATAAAACTCAATAAACATATGTTTATTTAAAAAGCAACAATCCTAGTTGATGACACAGCTGTGGACAGATTTCAGCCTCATATTTTCTAGGAAACCAGGTGGAGAAAGACATCTCAATACTCTCTTTTATCATCAATGGTGCTAAATCAAGAGTGAAAGTGAGGGATGATTATATGAGACGAATGTTGTCCCACAAGAATATTACACGCTCTAACAAGCTGCCAGATTCTCCTGTTTCTGCGCAGGATGCTGAGAATCTGATCCAGATTGGCGATTGAGTGCTCATAAAGACCATTAAAAGAAAGAACTGGTCATCTCCAAAGTGGGGAGGTCCATTCCAAGTGCTGCTACCCACCCCCACTGCAGTAAATATTGTGGAGAGGTCATCTTGGGTGCATCTATCCCACTGCTAAAGGCAAAGATATCTGAAAGACACTGAACCGGACAAAGGAGACAATGTGTAAAGGTGTCGGCTGTCAACCTGTATAGGTCCAGCAACAGCTGGAAGCACTTCTGTTCCTCCGTAGAATCAAGACGACAGCCCAAGAGAAGGTGACCAGAGTATGATCAGAGAACAAAGATAAAGTTCAACCAGACAAGACACCCAAGCCCATCCAGGGTCCTGAAGCAGACGAGAAACCAGCTAAAACTGAGGAGAATCCTATCAACATAAGCCAGGATGAGATGTAGACAGACTACAAGCTTGAAATAGAGCAAAAGAAGTAGACAAGACCAGACCAGGAAGAGAAGCAGATGAACCTAATTCTTTGAGAACAGGAGATGAGAAAATCCTGTTCCATTCCTATGTACCTGTGTTTAAGTAACGTCAAGAACAGGACATGGGACAAAGTACATAACACATTATTGTACTTTCAACTGCAGCATGCTTTACAAACACTGATAATAGTACAGATTTATGCATACCATCTGAAGGGAAACAACATAAAAAGAGTTCCTGGTTCCTTCAGTCCCCAAGCCCAGAACTGCTGAACTGAAATCCTGAACTCCCTCAGCCCCAACCAGTCCCAGCAGAAGACTGCCCCTCCCTGAGCCTGGTTCTGCTGGAGGTTTCTTCCTGTTAAAAGGGAGTTTTTCCTTCCCACTGTAGCCAAGTGCTTGCTCACAGGGGGTCGTTTTGACCGTTGGGGTTTTATATAATTATTGTATGGCCTTGCCTTACAATATAAAGCGCCTTACAATATAAAGCGCCTTGGGGCAACTGTTTGTTGTGATTTGGCGCTATATAAAAAAATTGATTGATTGATTGATTGAACTGTCACCAATAGTGGAGCAGATAAGTATTACTTTTGGCCAGAATTGTTCACTTGGTCACTTGAGCAACTTTAACTTTTGACTCCTGTGTAAACTAACACTGACCTTTCTTACCATTCTTGCTGTTTTTACCCCATAACTCCAGAACATTCGGTCATAGATAGTCCAAACTATACCTTTTTGGAATCTTTGTGATCAGACAAATAATGTGTTATACCTTTCAATATGATTGGAGCATTTTTAAATTTTGACTCCTGTGTCATTATTCATTGACCCCTACCTGGCTGTCATACTGGATTTTCACGTGGCTAGCACTTTTTTCTCAAACACTGATTTATGAAGAACTTTCATGCCAAATCTGGGGAAAAAAAAAAAAAAAGAAGAAAGAAGGGGAAAGATATATTACTTAAACTGTTCCAGCTATGGAAAGATTTGCCGCCAGAGCAGGGTGTAAAGTGCACACTCTGCTGATAATATTGCTGATTATTGCTATAATTATGGCATCTGCCTTTTGGTGGGATGAGGTTATGTACAAACAAAATAATGAAGTAAAGATATAAGATAGAGAAGTAAGGCCACAGGTAGGGAGTTGTCAGAGAAACAGGAGAGTCTGGCAGCTTGTTAGAGTGTATAACATTCTTGTGGGACAACACTCGTCTCATATAATCAACTAATCCCTCACTTTCACTCTCAGGCCCTGTTATTTCCTGTAAGTCTGGTAACCTGTAGGGCCTGCCGTACGGAATTTCAAATGGCGTTAAGCCCAGTTTCTAAGCTGGGCATTATATGCATGTACAATTTCACCAAATCTAAGCAATTTTTGTTCCTCACATTGGTTCAATTCAATAAAGTCCATGTGAATTGTTTGAAATGGGTATTTAGGTGTTGGGAATTTCCCTCGTTTTGGCCTCTCATTTCCCTGAGGGTTGTGTTCTGCACAAATTAAACACGCTCTGCAGTAGTTTTCTGCATATGCCTGAAACCCGAACGTTAAAAGATGATGATTAACCAGTCCTACCATCCCCCCTGTAGAGACATGACATAGCCCATGACTCAAAACAGCAGTCTACTTAAAGAGACTTCGTGGCAGGACTGGTTTGCTCGAGGGTCAGGCATAAGTGCCATCTTCTTAACCTGCAGGCCTCGGTCAAGGCTATGAGCGCTAACAGGTGGTTTGGTAAAGATTGAGCAATAAGGATGTTGTCAGCAGAGACTACAGCGTCGCCTGAAGCAGTGATCCAGTCAGGATTTGCATCTTTTAGATCAGAACGGGGTTTATGAATCTCCTCAGTGTCAGCGAGACAGTCATGTGGTTGACCTTCATATGTGAAAGCAAACCAAAATCGACTATCATTGTGAATTGGAACAGAGAAAAATGCATTGCATGTATCCACCACTGAAAACCATGAAGCTTGAGGATTCAGAGAGTTCAGCAGCATGTGGATCTGAAACACAGGGAGCTCTTTGGACAACAGCGGCATTGATAGCTTGAAGGCCTTGCACCATTCTCCAACCCATAGAGGGAGGTGCTTTTTCCACAGGAAATATTGGTGTATTACAAGGTGAGCCCGGACATTCAATTAACACTCCTGTGGACAACAAAGCCTCCATTACATGCCTTACGGCTTCAACGGCATCAGGTTTTAAAAGATACTGTTGCATGCAAGGTCTGTATTCAGATTTAGGCCGTATTTGAATTGGTTGTGTTCCTTTTATTAGCCCTACGTCCGCAGGTCCTTGAGACCATAGACATTTGGGAACAGTGGTTAAGTCATTGTTATTCTGCATATACTCCATTCACTAGCAGAGTCACTACAGGTATGTCAGTATTATCACAAAGTAGAATGTCACTCAAGGCACACAAATCATCTGTGCTACATTCTCGATTATCCACCTCCACAACTTTCTCATGTCCAGGCTTGGGAGGGTTACTTTAAAAATGTATTCCGATACAGTTACTAGTTACCTGTTGAAAAATGTAGTCAGTAACGTAATCCAAGTACCATAATATTAAAGTAATGTAATTTGATTACTTTCAATTACTTCTGGATTACTCCAATATCAAATATGCTAATACAGACAAACTAAATAGAAATAGTCTTGACCACATAGTACAGTTTATTAAGCAAAAATAGAACTGTTTATTTTCCATGGCATGCTCTGTTTTACTTCACATTATGAATTAAGAGCACCACAATATTGTTTTAAACACACCCAGTGTTCACCTGCTAAATTTTCAACAAAAAATGCCAAACAAATGAAGGATAATGAAAACTCAGGCGTGTGCAGATGAATTTGTAATTAAAAGTGGCAGAACAATATACAAACCAAAAAAAGTTGACTACTTGTTCAGTAAATTTGCACCATGTTTAACATATCAGTCCACTTATTGAACTTTCAAAATAAGAACAAAAGCATATTGAAAACCATTAAGTAAATACTCTCAGTAAGGAGGCCTGATGGCCATCTTAATTCAAGGCAAGTTAGTGATTTGCGTGCATAGAAGTTCAAGAAACAGGTGGAATATGCCGGAAAGCTGCGCATGTTGGCAAAGCCACAAACAGAGGAACAAGGGAGACAATATTTCCTTCCATAAGTAAGTGGTTTTGGTTCTTCTTGTCACTTTGTCCGTGATATTTGGATGATAAACAGCTGTATGTTTCCTGCCGTACCTGTATCGCCCGATGACACAGACCATTAACTCTTCACTTATGTCTAGTTGATATTTTCCACTGCTAGACCAATGTCTAGTTAAAATACTTGTCGTGATTAAAATTGTTCGACAAGACTGGGGATTTTTTTAAATTTGCACCTTAAAATAATGAGATTATAATGACCGGCGCTGTGCCGCTTACAGTCACACCCACACACAGAGATGTGCACACACACCACTGACTACATGAATGAAACTTGGTCAATAAAGGATAAATGGGAGCTTTTGAAAATTCAAGCTAAAAATTGGCCATTCTAGGGGTACCCAAAGGGGAAAAGCCAGGTACGACAGCCCAAGTCCCTTCATCATGTCCAGAAGGCTGGGGAAATTTGTTGAGTGGGCAATCTCATTCTGGGTTACCAGTACATGGCCCTCAGTGAGGCAGTCGGAGTCCGTGGACATTTTTAAGTCAAGACGTAAAACCTATTTTTATTCTTTCTTATGAATAGTTTTTATTTTGTTATGTTTTATTCTTTTACTTCTGTTTTTAATTAGGTATTTGAATTTTTTTTATTTATTTAAATTTTTTTATGTTGAACTGTTCTGTGTGAGGCACCTTGAGACGGCTTTTGTTGTCATTTGGCGCTTTATAAGCTGATTAAATTGAAATTGAACAACATTTTATTGAGTCTTAAAGTAAATAAATATGAAATTGGTTACTGGATCCTTAAACTCTGGACATAATAAACTCTACATGGTGGATCCTTGATCTCTGGACATAAACAGAAATAAAATGTTAGTTTTTGTCAAAAGCATTTCCTTTCAGACGTTATTATTGGCATGAATGTCTTTCCATAGCTATGAGCTGAGCTCTTACAGCTACGCTGCAGGTCAGGTTTGTAAAGAATGCAACACTTCTCATATTGGGAGAAAAAAATGTTTTAGTCGATTGTAGTTTATTGTCTGTATTGCAACGTTTATAAGAGAGCCGCGCAGCGTTTAAAGCTGTGACAAAACAGAGGCCAATTCTCGTTTCTTGACTGCAACAAGACCAGAGTCCCAGTTAGTGACTTTAATCCACACAAAAGTGACTCATGATAATTTAATGGCTTTCAGAGGGGTGAAGAAGCAGACTTACCACTTCTGAAGAGCAGCGAACCAAAGAGCCACGAGCCATTGAATCGAAGCACTGCTTCGATTCACGCTTCAAACTGGAGTCGCGCTGCAGAAACGGTTGATTACAGATGCTGTACTGAAAATCGTAATGGTCCAAAATAAGCGTAACGGTCCAAAATTATAGCGTAACGGGCCGTAACGCAAGTTTGCTCTAGCTAGAACCCTGGATAATATCATAAAATGCCTTAACATTGTAATCAATCAATCAATCAATCAACTTTTTTCTTATATAGTGCCAAATCACAACAAACAGTTGCCCCAAGGCGCTCCATATTGTAAGGCAAGGCCATACAATAATTATGAAAAACCCCAACGGTCAAAACGACCCCCTATGAGCAAGCACTTGGCCACAGTGGGAAGGAAAAACTCCCTTTTAACAGGAAGAAACCTCCAGCAGAACCAGGCTCAGGGAGGGGCAGTCTTCTGCTGAGACTGGTTGGGGCTGAGGGAAAAAAAAAACCAGGAAAAAGACATGCCGTGAAGGGGGGCAGAGATCGATCACTAATGATTAAATGCAGAGTGATGCATACGGAGCAAAAAGAGAAAGGAACAGTGCATCATGGGAACCCCCCCACAATCTACGTCTAAAGCAGCATAACCAAGGGATGGTCCAGGGTCACCCGATCCAGCCCTAACTATAAGCCTTAGCGAAAAGGAAAGTTTTAAGCCTAATCTTAAAAGTAGAGAGGGTATCTGTCTCCCTGATCTGAATTGGGAGCTGGTTCCACAGGAGAGGAGCCTGAAAGCTGAAGGCTCTGCCTCCCATTCTACTCTTACAAACCCTAGGAACTACAAGTAAGCCCGCAGTCTGAGAGCGAAGCGCTCTAATGGGGTAATATGGTACTACGAGGTCCCTAAGATAAGATGGGACCTGATTATTCAAAACCTTATAAGTAAGAAGAAGAATTTTAAATTCTATTCTAGAATTAACAGGAAGCCAATGAAGAGAGGCCAACACGGGTGAGATATGCTCTCTCCTGCTAGTCCCCGTCAGTACTCTAGCTGCAGCATTCTGAACCAACTGAAGGCTTTTTAGGGAACTTTTAGGACAACCTGATAATAATGAATTACAATAGTCCAGCCTAGAGGAAATAAATGCATGAATTAGTTTTTCAGCATCACTCTGAGACAAGACCTTTCTGATTTTAGAGATATTGCGTAAATGCAAAAAGGCAGTCCTACATATTTGTTTAATATGCGCTTTGAATGACATATCCTGATCAAAAATGACTCCAAGATTTCTCACAGTATTACTAGAGGTCAGGGTAATGCCATCCAGAGTAAGGATCTGGTTAGACACCATGTTTCTAAGATTTGTGGGGCCAAGTACAATAACTTCAGTTTTATCTGAGTTTAAAAGCAGGAAATTAGAGGTCATCCATGTCTTTATGTTTGTAAGACAATCCTGCAGTTTAGCTAATTGGTGTGTGTCCTCTGGCTTCATGGATAGATAAAGCTGGGTATCATCTGCGTAACAATGAAAATTTAAGCAATACCGTCTAATAATACTGCCTAAGGGAAGCATGTATAAAGTGAATAAAATTGGTCCTAGCACAGAACCTTGTGGAACTCCATAATTAACTTTAGTCTGTGAAGAAGATTCCCCATTTACATGAACAAACTGTAATCTATTAGACAAATATGATTCAAACCACCGCAGCGCAGTGCCTTTAATACCTATGACATGCTCTAATCTCTGTAATAAAATTTTATGGTCAACAGTATCAAAAGCAGCACTGAGGTCCAACAGAACAAGCACAGAGATAAGTCCACTGTCCGAAGCCATAAGAAGATCATTTGTAACCTTCACTAATGCTGTTTCTGTACTATGATGAATTCTAAAACCTGACTGAAACTCTTCAAATAGACCATTCCTCTGCAGGTGATCAGTTAGCTGTTTTACAACTACCCTCTCAAGAATCTTTGAGAGAAAAGGAAGGTTGGAGATTGGCCTATAATTAGCTAAGATAGCTGGGTCAAGTGATGGCTTTTTACGTAATGGTTTAATTACTGCCACCTTAAAGGCCTGTGGTACATAACCAACTAACAAAGATAGATTGATCATATTTAAGATTGAAGCATTAAATAATGGTAGGACTTCCTTGAGCAGCCTGGCAGGAATGGGGTCTAATAAACATGTTGATGGTTTGGATGAAGTAACTAATGAAAATAACTCAGACAGAACAATCGGAGAGAAAGAGTCTAACCAAATACCGGCATCACTGAAAGCAGCCAAAGATAACGATACATCTTTGGGATGGTTATGAGTAATTTTTTCTCTAATAGTCAAAATTTTGTTAGCAAAGAAAGTCATGAAGTCATTACTAGTTAAAGTTAATGGAATACTCAGCTCAATAGAGCTCTGACTCTTTGTCAGCCTGGCTACAGTGCTGAAAAGAAACCTGGGGTTATTCTTATTTTCTTCAATTAGTAATGAGTAGAAAGATGTCCTAGCTTTACGGAGGGCTTTTTTATAGAGCAACAAACTCTTTTTCCAGGCTAAGTGAAGATCTTCTAAATTAGTGAGACGCCATTTCCTCTCCAACTTACGAGTTATCTGCTTTAAGCTACGAGTTTGTGAGTTATACCACGGAGTCAGACACTTCTGATTTAAAGCTCTCTTTTTCAGAGGAGCTACAGCATCCAAAGTTGTCTTCAATGAGGATGTAAAACTATTGACGAGATACTCTAACTCCCTTACAGAGTTTAGGTAGCTACTCTGCTCTGTGTTGGTATATGACATTAGAGAACATAAAGAAGGAATCATATCCTTAAACCTAGTTACAGCGCTTTCTGAAAGACTTCTAGTGTAATGAAACTTATTCCCCACTGCAGGGTAGTCCATCAGGGTAAATGTAAATGTTATTAAAAAATGATCAGACAGAAGGGAGTTTTCAGGGAATACTGTTAAGTCTTCTATTTCCATACCATAAGTCAGAACAAGATCTAAGATATGATTAAAGTGGTGGGTGGACTCATTTACTTTTTGAGCAAAGCCAATAGAGTCTAACAATAGATTAAATGCAGTGTTGAGGCTGTCATTCTCAGCATCTGTGTGGATGTTAAAATCGCCCACTATAATTATCTTATCTGAGCTAAGCACTAAGTCAGACAAAAGGTCTGAAAATTCACAGAGAAACTCACAGTAATGACCAGGTGGACGATAGATAATAACAAATAAAACTGGTTTTTGGGACTTCCAATTTGGATGGACAAGACTAAGAGACAAGCTTTCAAATGAATTAAAGCTCTGTCTAGGTTTTTGATTAATTAATAAGCTGGAATGGAAGATTGCTGCTAATCCTCCGCCACGGCCCGTGCTACGAGCATTCTGACAGTTAGTGTGACTCGGGGGTGTTGACTCATTTAAACTAACATATTCATCCTGCTGTAACCAGGTTTCTGTAAGGCAGAATAAATCAATATGTTGATCAATTATTATATCATTTACTAACAGGGACTTAGAAGAGAGAGACCTAATGTTTAATAGACCACATTTAACTGTTTTAGTCTGTGGTGCAATTGAAGGTGCTATATTATTTTTTCTTTTTGAATTTTTATGCTTAAATAGATTTTTGCTGGTTATTGGTGGTCTGGGAGCAGGCACCGTCTCTACGGGGATGGGGTAATGAGGGGATGGCAGGGGGAGAGAAGCTGCAGAGAGGTGTATAAGACCACAGCTCTGCCTCCTGGTCCCAACGCTGGACAGTCACAGTTTGGAGGATCCAAGAAAATTGGCCAGATTTCTAGAAATGAGAGCTGCTCCATCTAAAGTGGGATGGATGCCGTCTCTCCTAACAAGACCAGGTTTTCCCCAGAAGCTTTGCCAATTATCAATGAAGCCCACCTCATTTTTTGGACACCACTCAGACAGCCAGCAATTCAAGGAGAACATGCGGCTAAACATGTCACTCCCGGTCTGATTGGGGAGGGGCCCAGAGAAAACAACAGAGTCCGACATTGTTTTTGCAAAGTTACACACCGATTTAATGTTAATTTTAGTGACCTCCGATTGGCGTAACCGAGTGTCATTACTGCCGACGTGAATTACAATCTTACCAAATTTACGCTTAGCCTTAGCCAGCAATTTCAAATGTCCTTCGATGTCGCCTGCTCTGGCCCCCGGAAGACAATTGACAATGGTTGCTGGTGTCGCTAACTTCACATTTCTCAAAACAGAGTCGCCAATAACCAGAGTTTGATCCTCGGCGAGTGTATCGTCGAGTGGGGAAAAACGGTTAGAGATGTGAACGGGTTGACGGTGTACACGGGGCTTCTGTTTAGGGCTACGCTTCCTCCTCACAGTCACCAAGTCAGCCTGCTTTCCCGACTGCCCGGGATCTGCCAGGGGGGAACTAACGGCGGCTAAGCTACCTTGGTCCGCACCGACTACAGGGGCCTGGCTAGCTGTAGAGTTTTCCACGGTGCGGAGCCGAGTCTCCAATTCGCCCAGCCTGGCCTCCAAAGCTACGAATAAGCTGCACTTATTACAAGTACCGTTACTGCTAAAGGAGGCCGAGGAATAACTAAACATTTCACACCCAGAGCAGAAAAGTATGGGAGAGACAGGAGAAGCCGCCATGCTAAATCGGCTAAGAGCTAGTAGCTACGCAACCTAGCGGATTCCTAAAAACACACAAAGTGAATAATGTGTAAATAATTTAGAGGTGATTCAGCAGAAGGAGTGCCCCAATCAAGGCACCAAACAGGCCATGAAGCAGCACAGGCAACGCACGACAACGGTGCTAAAATAAAACAAAAATCGACCAAACACGCTGTGGAGCAGCACAGACAACGCACAACAACAGTGCTAAAAAAAAAAATAAAATAAAATAAAATAAAATAAAATAAAAAAATAAAAACGAAAGCGTTAGCAAGCTAGTTAGCTTGCCAACGCTGATGAAAGTTAGCTGATAAAAGTGCTCCGTCGCGATGTTTCGACCGTTAGAGGTCTTCCTTAGGCGTTGGAGCACAGTAAAAAAGTAAAAAAAAAAAAAAAAAGTAAAAAGGTAAAAAAGTAAAAAAGTCTTGAAAAAGACAGTTAGTTCAAGTCCAAAGCAGCAGGTAGCAGTCTCTGTGTAAACAGTCCCAACAGAGAGCCAAAATTCTGATGCAATCTCACTCCGAAGACCAAGTCAGCAAAGTCCACGTTCCGCTTCCTCCAATCCTGCAAAGTAATCCCCATTTTTACTAGCTATACCTGTAATCTGAATACGTCTTTTTTTCTGTAACTGTAGTGGAATACAGTCACCTTTTTTGTATCCTAATTACGTAATGCCGTTACATGTATTCCGTTACTCCCCAATCAATCAATCAATTTTTTTATATAGCGCCAAATCACAACAAACAGTTGCCCCAAGGCGCTTTATATTGTAAGGCAAGGCCATACAATAATTATGTAAAACCCCAACGGTCAAAATGACCCCCTGTGAGCAAGCACTTGGCTACAGTGGGAAGGAAAAACTCCCTTTTAACAGGAAGAAACCTCCAGCAGAACCAGGCTCAGGGAGGGGCAGTCTTCTGCTGGGACTGGTTGGGGCTGAGGGAGAGAACCAGGAAAAAGACATGCTGTGGAGGGGAGCAGAGATCGATCACTAATGATTAAATGCAGAGTGGTGCATACAGAGCAAAAAGAGAAAGAAACAGTGCATCATGGGAACCCCCCAGCAGTCTACGTCTATAGCAGCATAACTAAGGGATGGTTCAGGGTCACCTGATCCAGCCCTAACTATAAGCTTTAGCAAAAAGGAAAGTTTTAAGCCTAATCTTAAAAGTAGAGAGGGTGTCTGTCTCCCTGATCTGAATTGGGAGCTGGTTCCACAGGAGAGGAGCCTGAAAGCTGAAGGCTCTGCCTCCCATTCTACTCTTACAAACCCTAGGAACTACAAGTAAGCCTGCAGTCTGAGAGCGAAGCGCTCTATTGGGGTGATATGGTACTATGAGGTCCCTAAGATAAGATGGGACCTGATTATTCAAAGCCTGCTCATGTCCCTCATCAACATACTGAAACTGTTCATTATTGTCTCTTTCAGGCCTGGCGGTCAGTCATGCCCTCCCAGTAGGAAGGGGTCAAAATGACCTGATTTATGGCATCACCAGCATACTTCATCCTTACTGAATCCATCAAAGTCACCACGTCTACGCCCTCCTCGACCTCTGCTCCTTCCATGAAAAGTCCCTTGTCCAGCAAAAACACTTCTCCTGGTTGTGGCCAGTCAATCAACATAATGTCCCCAGAAGTCTTTATTGCCCCTTTTTGTTTGTGTCACTTTGTCAGCATGCGTGGCATAAGTAACACAATCAGCCAATGTTCCACTAGCGAATCCACTATAATGCTTATTCACCCACTAATGTATGGGTGTGCTGAAATTTGCATGCAGGGCATTTTTCAGTTGTTGTCTATATGGTCTGTCGTCATGATTTGCTTGCAACCCACCATGCGTTTTGAACACCTTAGCAAATCTTATAACGAAGTCCTCAGATGGCTCACCATCTTTTTGTCTTACTTTCCCAATAAGTTGGTGTCTTCTTAAATTCTGTTCTAATGTGTTCACATACAGCTGTCATGCGAGTGTCCAGAGCTCCAGTCATTTGCCATTACTGACTGTTGTTACCCAATGTTTCTGTAGGGCCCTCACCGTGTACGGAAAACAACACACATAGTGGCACCTTGCCTTCCTGTCAAAGGAAACCCATCAGAGGTGAGGGTACAAAAACATTCTTATACTCTTCAGTTGGCTCACTGATGTCTTCACTGACTTGAGAGGTTCCCAAATAAACTGATAACACTCTGCAGCAGTTTATTTCTCTTTTTTCCCTCTTCCCTCTCTAACACCATAATTAAAGAAAAAAATAACACTTTCAAGACTTTCACGATCACTTAAAGTACATCAGGTAAGCAAAATAAACCAACTCTTCTAAAAAAAATAAAAAAAAAAAAATAGAAAAACGTCCACAGGTCCAAAATGACCTGTGTCCCTTTACACCCAATATATTATATACACATGTATACACGTAGATCTCAAAGGAACTATTAATTACAGTGCCCTGATAGGAGACTCGCCTGCCAACCTTCTATCAGGATGTTTGGGGCCTGGAGGTCAGGAACTGGGTGTTAATTCACAGTCTCACAGTTTTTAATAGTCCATAGAGAATCTACCACAACCCCTGCTCTATTCTATCTACCCACACAAGCAATTCTGATTCAAAGAACTGTTTTATAACCCAAAGTCTTTATTGCCTAGATGAGGGTGTTTCCAGACGAGTTTATAAATACCCGCAGGAACTCAATGATCTAATTGGTCAGTTCCACAGTAGCTCATTCATGATTACTGAGGCAAAATAAGCCAAATACTGCAATGTTCAATCAATCAATCAATTTTTTTTTTTTTATATCACGCCAAATCACAACAAAATGCAAGGCCATACAATAATTATGTTCAATTAAAATAGTCAATCTGAATTTTGTCCCAGACAGAAAAGAACCAGCCCACACAAATTTCAATATCCTCAAAATATTACAGAGGACAAATACACAATCCAACACCACATAAAAATATTCATAATAATAAATCCAATTAGGGCTGAAACGATTAAACGAGTAACTCGAATAATTCGATTACAAAAAATGTTCGAGGCAAATTCTGTGCCTCGAAGCTTCGTTTAACATTGTAGTACATATGCCAGGCCTGTGTGTGGCACTGCAACGTCTGCAAAAAAAAAACAAAAAAAAAAAACAGATGACTGGAGCATAATAGCTAATCAAATTAGCAATGATAGCTACCGCTTTCTAACATGACACAGAGTAAAATAATGCCTTTTAAAAGAAAGATGGTCCACTCTGATCATCTGAAATAGACTTACTGTGCATTTAAAGTGAAGCAGTGTGTTTGTCTACTTTTAAAAAACACATGGTCTGCTCTGCGTGGGGAGGGACTATTGACCCGGCGGCCAGCTGCCGTCTCTCTCTGCCCGGTGTGAGGGGCTCTCAGACCGGGCGAGTCACAGCTCCGTCTCTCTCTGCCCGGTGTGAGGGGCTCTCAGACCGGGCGAGTCACAGCTCCGTCTCTCTCTGCCCGGTGTGAGGGGCTCTCAGACCGGGCGAGTCACAGCTCCATCTCTCTCTGCCCGGTGTGAGGGGCTCTCAGACCGGGCGAGTCACAGCTCCGTCTCTCTCTGCCCGGTGTGAGGGGCTCTCAGACCGGGCGAGTCACAGCTCCGTCTCTCTCTGCCCGGTGTGAGGGGCTCTCAGACCGGGCGAGTCACAGCTCCGTCTCTCTCTGCCCGGTGTGAGGGGCTCTCAGACCGGGCGAGTCACAGCTCCGTCTCTCTCTGCCCGGTGTGAGGGGCTCTCAGACCGGGCGAGTCACAGCTCCGTCTCTCTCTGCCCGGTGTGAGGGGCTCTCAGACCGGGCGAGTCACAGCTCTGTCCCCGGCTACACTGACAAACAGCAGAAGTTCACTCTTTCTTCTGTGTTTACCTCAGACTCACACTGAGTGTTTGACTTTTTAATTTTTGCTTTTTGGGCAACACACAACACTTCACAAACACGGTAACTTAACAAACTAAACTAAACAAACAAAACAAAAATTAAAAATGGTTAAATTTTACAAGTTGGAGAAAACAAAACAGAAAGCCACATCCCATCGCCATTTCAGCAAAATGCCAATACTTAGGCACAGGGACATTGTGCAATGTCCTCAGGAAGAAGTCAGACAAAGGAATTCCAATAAGGGGGGTGGACCAGTGCTCACTCAAAGCCTGCTCACAGGCGAATGATGCAACCGACAGGCGTGAAAAAACTCACGCATGCGCACAAGGGTTCAAGCTTGTCTGACAGACACAATCACACGTGATTCAAATCCATATAGTTTTTGAAAAAAAAAAATAAAAAGGTCAGTTTCTTTTCTAATAGACCTCGTATTTGTAAACAGTTGTGTTGTTATATTGTGTACATGCTCCTACAGAATGCACAACATGCATTCAAAAGCCACATGTTGTGTCATACCGCATGAGATCACAGGAGAAATTTAACAGCTGTTTCAGGTCCAAATGTAGTCCAAAGAATGCACCAGAATGCACCACAGGGCACTTGTATTCTCAAAATATTCTGAGGCATTGGGGGGGGGGGGGGGTCTGGGGGGGATGCCCCCCCCCAGACCCCCCCTTAGCTTTCCAAACTCCTATAGCATTCGGGGTAACTTTTACTGTCTTGAATATTATAGATGAATCACATCACTGTCTTTTTTTTTTTTCTCCTAAGCATCCATGCAGTAGGTTCAGTAGATTCTCACAAATCCAACAAGACCAAGCATTCATGATATGCACACTCTTAAGGCTATGAAATTGGGCTATTAGTTTAAAAAAAAAAGAAGAAGAAAAGGGGGTGTTCACAATAATAGTAGTGTGGCATTCAGTCACTGAGTTTGTCAATTTTGTGGAACAAACAGGTGTGAATCAGGTGTCCCCTATTTAAGAATGAAGCCAGCACCTGTTGAACATGCTTTTCTCTTTAAAAGCCTGAGGAAAATGGGACGTTCAAGACATTGTTCAGAAGAACAACGTAGTTTGATCCATATAGTTTTTGAAAAATAAAAAGGTCGGTTTCTTTTCTAATAGACCTTGTATACCTAATCTTCATGAAAACTTTATTTGTGATTGGGCTCAAAGTCTAGGCAATTAAAAATCATAACTCTCAACTAAAATGTTATAAATAACTTCATAACTGCTTTCAGACTAGGCAAAGAGATATATCATAGTGTCATACCATAATACTGAAGCCACTCGATTACTATTATTCATTCAATAATGCACAACAATAAAATGTTAAATTTGTTTAAATTATCCATCTCAGTCTGAGCCCAAACAGTTCGAAGAATCTGAACCTAACCATTTATTATTTTATACAGAAATTAATTTATTGATTGACATACCTTGATTAACATACCTTATAGTAAAAAAGCCACATATTCTTGTGTAAATTCCTGTAAATCCACTCAAAGCCACTGTGTCTTTTTCCCATGAAAAAAGTCTACATTAATAAAAACTCATTTACATTCTTGTGTAAATTCATGCAGCCTAAATCCAGTCAAAGCCAGTCTTTTTTCCCCAATGAAAGAAAGTCTAGATTAATGAAAAAAGTCACATAATCTTGTCTAAAATCCTGTTTGAACAGCACAATGTTTATTTTCCAGAAAGAGAAAAATTCTTACCGTGTTTCCTGAGGGCACAGCGACGATTCCATGGATTCTTGTCCTTATCAGACTTTTTCAAAGAGTCTTTCTCGCCATCTTCTCTCTGTGCGATGTCGGTCCATGACACAGACATGCTGCACAAATCTTCTTTTAAAAACTTTAGAGCTCTAAAGGTTTGCGATGTCCACATGCTACCTTTAGCTAAAGTTTCGTGCAGGAGACACAGCGTCGCCGCAGCAACCAACCAGTCTCACTTTACAACAACTGTCCCGACAGCCAGGTCTTTTTTCCACACTGATTTGTATCAGTGTCCTCGGACTTCCACGGTCTTATAAAACTTGCACGATGTCGTTAAAAAAAAAGAACACTTTGCAATAGACATTTTAAAAACCTCAGTGACAATCATGATTACAGAGTAAAACACTAACACCTCCCCCATAATGAAATCCGCGGAATTTCGCAGATCCATGGATTTTTCACAGCCCTGCATTTCTTTCAGACGGCAAGAATTTACAAAAAGATGGAAAACCATCCAAAGACGGTGAATAAGCATCCCTGCTACTGGTACCTTGTTTCCCATGTAACAATAAGAAATATACTCAAAACCTAGATTAATCTTTTTAGTCACATAGCACTACTATTATTCTGAACACTACTGTCTGTGTGTATATATATATATATATATATATATATATATATATATATATATATATAGATATATAGAGAGAGAGAGAGAGAGAGAGAGAGAGAGAGAGAGAGAGAGAGAGAGAGAGAGAGAGAGAGAGAGAGAGCACACTGTCTCTTTTGCTCTTTTTTCGAGACCTGCTGTTTGTGTTCTTTATGAATTGAAAGAATGTAACCATGTTTTCTGATGTTCATTTGAACGGATGGATCCCTGCTGACTCATGCACACACATCAGGCTGTGTGGATCATTTATCACAGACTCGCGCACATTGGATCACACGTGCTGTGTGGATCAAACCTTTTCACACTTGAAGTCGCTCTTCTGTAAACTGCTGCCTGAAACTGAGGCGCAGTTCGCTCTGATCACCGTGTTGGCACTCATCAGCGCCACGGCAACGTGGGTGATCACGCTCTGCAAAGCCTCTCCTTCTCCACAGCAGTTCTCCAAACCAGCTTCCACGTAACTCGGAGCCACCGACTCAGTTCCTACAGTGTACAGCTGTGCAGACTTGCATGCAGAAGCACAGACTTGCTTAAAACAGCGTGCTTTAATCGTCCAGTGCTCCACACAGAAAAAATTAAACATGTTCTTCCGCTTACTGCTGTGTTGGGGAGCAAAAATGCGGCACTGAGCTGCATAACATAACGTAGTAGGTACGCCACAATGCACAACTCTACATTTGCAACGTGTGTGAAGGGGGGGGGGGTTTAGACAGAGTCTCTTCAGCCAAAGCGATCAAATGGATTCTGGGATTATTAACCATCAGATGACAAGGTAAAAGCTCTTAAATCATTCTAAAGTCAGTTTTAAGCAGAAATGAGGCCGTTTTAAGCAGAATCGCTGTGAAATTCCGTGACGCTTTGAAATGGCCGATGCACAGTGAACGCATCAGCTAGCAGCTTGTTTAGCGGTGGCACTCTGATGGCTTCCGCTGCCATTTAAGATGAAATAATGATGAATTTATGTGGAAATGACTGTTTTACAAAAGCTTCAGATATCTGTCACTGAGATAGATGATGACTGGAGGCAGTCTGAAGCAGAAACAAGGTGAACTGCGTCTAATGACGCATGCACAGATGCAAAAAGTGGACCAATTTTTAGGAGGAATCATTCAGTCGGCGACACCGGATTGCAGATTTTGTGGCTGTCTGAATTCCACATACAAATTCCAATTTGATGTATATTATGGATTCTATTCCAATTACATTTTTCCCACAAATCTGATTGGTTAATCGTGTAGGTTTCAGACTGTATAATATCGGGTGTAAGGTCAAAAAGAGTCAATAATGGCGCTGTGAGCTGAGAAAGTCACATACTGACGACGATGCCAAAATGAGTGAATTTAAGCTACCATACGGAAGTATTGATGTGGATTCTGATACAGAATTACCGTTTCACATTTGATGGATTACTCCGCACCCTGACTGCTGTTGGAGCAACGCTGCCTAGGCTTGAAGATCAGCCTCGCCGACCGAATTACCTACAGAAAAATAAACCGTGCAAACGGTGGAATTGGATTAGAATGGGAATAACCCCCTTGTGTCTGATGATTTGCGACAGAAAGCTCAATTTGCGACTGTATAACCAGCATGAACATCCACAAATCAGACACAACAGGGTTATTCCCTAATTATATCTCAACAAAGAACAGCCCTATCATTCAACTATTCACATTTTACCTCATGAAAAGCTGCACCAAATATGACCTTGACTTTTGAAGGACAAAGGTAAAGGTCACAGTCAAACAAAAGGTCAAATGAACTTAATTCACTTAATTGGCGATAACTTCAGATCTAATCACAGAGACTTGCGACTTGATTCATATTTGAGCTTATGAACAAAAAAGCCACCACATATGACCTCAACCTTGACTTTTGACCTTGAAAAGTTTGCCTAGGATTGGAGGTTTTTTTTGATTATTTAAAAACAAGCTCATTTCCTAGGATCACCAAAATCAACAGACTTCATCCTCAGGGGGCCATGACTGTTTGCAGATAATTTAAAATGAATCGGATGAAAGCTCTTGGACTTAACGCACTAATGTGAAAACTAGAGCCCGACCGATCAATCGGCCAGCCGATATTATCGGCTGATATAAGCCCTTTTCAAAGTACTCACCATCGGCCGAAATGTTGCCGATAAATTCTCATAAACGGAACAGTTACTGAAATAATGTTTGTGTTGGCAATGTAAAATGTCTTTGCACCATTTGTCCAGTAGATGGAGCTCTGACTCCATTCAACTGAGAGCTGCTTACACCCCTGCTTAAATGTGTTCATCACCTGTCCCCGTAGTTCGCCGTCACACTGCACTGATCGGCTGACAAAAGCATACAAGTAAGTTTATAAAGATGCTGTTTGTAATAACTTTGCGATTACATTCACCCCACATTTCTCCCGTTTCAGTTCACCTCAGTTCGATTAACTCAGTTTATGTAGTAATGTGTCAAATGTGCTTCATTGCATTGGTCACACTTTTTATTAAGCCCACGTTGTGTAGACCTTATTTCTAGCATGAAAAACTTTTGTTTACTGCTAAGAGGTTGAAACATTCAGATTCACTCGTCGTCCAGAAGGGTTCTGGGAGTTACTGCCTGTTACGACATAATTTTGGACCGTTACGCTTATTTTGGACTGTGTAATCAACCATTTCTGCAGCGCGACTCCAGTTTGAAGCGTGAATCACTGAAGCAATGCTTCGATTCAATGGCTCGTGGCTCTTTGATTCGCTGCTCTTCAAAAGCGGTAAGTCCGCTTCTTAACCCCTCTCAAAGCCATTAAAATATCATGAGTCATTTTTGTGTGTATTAAAGTCATTAACTGGGACTCATGTCTTGTTGCAGTCAACAAACGAGAATCGTCCTCCGTTCCTTTGTCACAGATTCAAACGATGCACGGCTCTGTGCTGAGACAGAGTCTGCTCGGAATTAATAACTTCAAAACGAATCACCGCTTTAAATAAAATGACACCTCTTACAAACATTGCAATACAGACAAACTACAATCGACCAAAACGCCTTTTCCTCCCAAAGTGAGACGTCTATGAGCTGTAGAGCTCAGCTCAGATACTGAAAGACATTCATGCCACTAATAATGTCTGAAAGGAAATGCTTTTGACAAAAACTAACAGATTTTATTTCTGTTTATGTCCAGAGATCAAGGATCCACCATGTAGAGTTTATTATGTCCAGAGTTTAAGGATCCAGTAACCAATTTCATATTTATTTACTTTAAGACTCAATAAAATGTTTTTCAATTTCAATGTAATCAGCTTATAAAGCACCAAATTACAACAAAAGCCGTCTCAAGGTGCCTCACACAGAACAGTTCAACATAAAAAAAAATTTAAATTTTATTGATTATAGATTTATCGGCTATCGGCAAATCGGCCGATTTATCGATTATCGGCATTTTTTTCATCCAAATATAGTTATCGGCATCAGCCTCAAAAAATCCATATCGCTCGGGCTCTAGTGAAAATGTGCAGTGGTGGACACGGTGGCAGTCCATGAGAAGCCATAATATCCCTGACTCATCGTTTGGGGATATAAATAGTACCACTGCATTCCTCATCCTTAAAAATGTAGGATTAGGCACCGGGATCAAGACCCTTGGTGTTCTAGAGTCTGAGCTGCTAATAAAACAATAATGCATAGCGGCCATCTTGGAAAATGGCTGCCTCTGTGATGCCCCTATAGCCAACAATGATCTTCAGGGTATGTTCGAACACTGTGCCAAATTTCATGGTTTTATCAACAAAGTCACGATTCATCCACATACGAGGGGGGTTCATTAAAGATTTCCCCTGACCCACTTCTGGTTACTGTAGGAGTCTGAAATTGCACAAGTGTTCCAATACTTTTGGAGGGCACAGTATCCTAACCTTATGATGAGTCCAAAACGAGTGTGGTATTATTACTGTTTTGATTAAAATGTTTCATTTTCACTGTTGCTGCACTTTGTGGAAAATCAAAGCCATATCGTATATCATATTGATACGACAATATTGAGATACGATAATTTGGCCATATTGTACAGCCCTACTGTCAACTAGCTGAAAACTTTGAATACTAATTTACATCTTAAAGTGGCAGGGGGTTAAGAGGGCTGTAATTAGGGGGGGTCTGGGGTGCTGAAAGGCAAAAAAAAAAAAGGCAGTGACTATTCCCACGGCCCATGTCCGTGTCCATTCGCACGGCAAGACTGGTGGCAAAACTTGGAACTACTTGTATAAACAAACATACTGCATTCAAGATGTCTTAACTCCTTTAATATTTTTCGATTTTGATTCTTTTTTTATTCGGCCATGTCCATAACTCTCATTTTACTAGTCGCACGGCAAGACTCTGGTGGCAAAAGGCCGACCCTATTCGAACGGCGGCCGTGTCCATAACTCTTATTTAATGTAGTATGTTTGTGTGACCGCGACGGCGGTGGGATCAAACCCAGACGGCTTGCACTAAAGACCATTCTTCTACCAGGTCAGCCAAAGAGGAATCCCCTGTTAGCCAAGCTAGCTTTAATGTCTTTTCAATCAGGACCCGGGACCTTCATCCCGCTACATTTGTTTATACAAGTAGTTCCAAGTTGGCAAAGGCTATACGCCCAACCATTTGGCAGACAAGTCATACATTGAACATTACACATCCCACCGTTGGGCAGATAAATATAATGACTTACCTTATTCGCCCAATCGTGACTGTGTATTTGACACGTTTTGTGCATCTAAACTATGTTTTTTTACACCACTTTTTAAGGCTCTAATATGTTGAATATTTGACACATTTAATGGCATCGTCTTTAATTACTGTGAAAACACCGCAATGAATCAAAACAGACAAACTTCATTAGCATTTTGAACAGAAGCCTATTAACGACGACAAAACAGTTTTTGAACAAAATGCTGCTTGTTGGCTGTAAGATGATGTTAGTTTGACACAGTTCCTGGGTGTGATGAGCCAAACAGAACCGCTTTAAATCACAGCCCCTCCACGGGGTGCAAACCCTCCCGCAGCCAGTGAAAAAATATCCGCCTTTTTTCCTGTTGAAACTGGAAGTGAGCTTAGATGCGTGCTCATTGGTCGGTTGTGGTTGGGCGTATATGCTCGCGTATTTACTTTATTTAACCAACGGTTGGGCGTATAGCCACTCCGTTCCAGGCACAAGTTTTACCACCAGAGTCTTGGCGTGCGAATAGCCAAATGAGAGTTATGGACACGGCAGCCGTGCGAATAGCCACTTCCAAAAAAAAGAAAAATGCTTACAAAGGTGGGGGGTTTGGGGGCAGCTGAAAGACTAATTATATATATATATATATACACACACACACACACACACACACACACACACACACACACACACACACAGACACAGCTCCTCCCCCCAGAAGATGAAAGGTTTTATCCATGCTAATGCTCCACCGAAACATTTACTCAAAAAAAGTCTGAAGGACCTAAATGACATAGTGAGATGCTGAAGAGCTTCACTCGTTCATGTTTGCGACATGTACATAATCAGAACTCCAACACAAACTAGCAGCTATCATTTGGATGTGGTGGAGTTGGTCTGAAATAAAGTTTAGTGGACAAACCTGCTGTGGATCAGCGAACTTCAGGCTTGAAAACTAGTTTCTTCTCTTCTTTAAATCCACTCGTTTCTTCTTGCTGCTCTTCGATCTGTTTGTTTCTACCAACTCAAATATCTCGGCTTCATTAGCAGCAGTTAGCTGCTGTTTCAACAACCTTCTCAGCTCTTCCACCTTTTCGCGCTAACTTCGCCTTTTCTTCTTCTTCCGGTTTACTGTCGACCTTTGTGCTTCTGGAGCTCTTCAAAAAACATATTCGAGGATCACAGAGTGAAGTTTGATCTGTTCACACAAGAGTTTCCAGCGTCTCCAGCTAACTAGCTTTAGCCTCGGAACACAACAGGAAACACTTCTTTAGATTTTTTTATGACAATTGTTAATCAACTTAAAGGTGCATTACCGCCCCATACTGGTCTGGAGTATGTACAGGAGAGTCAAAGCAACCCGGGGAAAAGGTGTGTTTTGGGAGCTTTATTTTCTCCATCAATCCTGCAATTAGAAGATATTCCAATATAAAAGATTGTGTACATTCTGTGTTTTTTGTCCTAAACAAGCTCCCACTGTTGTCTTTAAATAAATCCACTAATTTTCTTTTCTTTCTCTCTCATCGTTTGTGCTTTGTGTGGATCTTTTCTTCTCTGCTGTCTCATACTGAGGGATGTGAAAAGCTGCACCTGTGTGTCCATTCATTCTCTGGGTCTTTCAACCATCTCTGAATATGAACGGTTTGCACTGATGTTGATCTATATCGTTCTGTACTTTCACCCAACTTGTATCAACAGACAGCAGAATAAATGTCCAGGGAGGAACGACTGACAGTGACACAGTTGGATTTATACTTTAAGTGTGTCAAACCTGCAGTCTGCACTCTTGTATTTCTGATCCACCCAGAAATCTAATAATCAGTTTGTTGATGTTCCCATCAGTCCTGTAAAATCCTCTTTCCAGGATTAGAGTTATGATGACCCAATATGTGAGCAGGATCTGACCTCTCCTCAGTCTCAGCAACATTTCTCCCATTTCTACTTTCAAAGTTGACCTTTGTCACCTTTTCTGCTGTTTTTAACCCATAACTCCAGAACATTCGAGGCAAACTCGCACCATCATGCCTGCGACGTAGATGAGGTCCTGCGGCCTGACCCAGCTCGACGACGTGATGCTGCACAATGTGTGTGTGTGTGTGTGGTATACTTCAATAAATGAAAAGAACCATCACACCCTGAACATTGTGTCTTCAAATCAAATCAAATCAATTTTATTTATATAGCACCAAATCACAACAAACAGTCGCCCCAAGACGCTTTGTATTGTAAGGCAAGGCCATACAATAATTATGTAAAACCCCAACGGTCAAAACGACCCCCTGTGAGCAAGCACTTGGCTACAGTGGGAAGGAAAAACTCCCTTTTAACAGGAAGAAACCTCCAGTAGAACCAGGCTTAGGGAGGGGCAGTCTTCTGCTGGGACTGGTTGGGGCTGAGGGAGAGAACCAGGAAAAAGACATGCTGTGGAGGGGAGCAGAGTTTTATCTGAATTTAAAAGCAGGAAATTAGAGGTCATCCATGTCTTTATGTCTGTAAGACAATCCTGCAGTTTAGCTAATTGGTGTGTATCCTCTGGCTTCATAGACAAATATGATTCAAACCACCGCAGCGCAGTGCCTTTAATACCTATGGCATGCTCTAATCTCTGTAATAAAATTTTATGGTCAACAGTATCAAAAGCAGCACTGAGGTCTAACAGAACAAGCACAGAGATGAGTCCACTGTCCGAGGCCATAAGAAGATCATTTGTAACCTTCACTAATGCTGTTTCTGTACTATGATGAATTCTAAAACCTGACTGAAACTCTTCAAATAGACCATTCCTCTGCAGATGATCAGTTAGCTGTTTTACAACTACCCTTTCAAGAATTTTTGAGAGAAAAGGAAGGTTGGAGATTGGCCTATAATTAGCTAAAATAGCTGGGTCAAGTGATGGCTTTTTAAGTAATGGTTTAATTACTGCCACCTTAAAAGCCTGTGGTACATAGTCAACTAAGATAGATTGATCATATTTAAGATCGAAGCATTAAATAATGGTAGGGCTTCCTTGAGCAGCCTGGTAGGAATGGGGTCTAATAGACATGTTGATGGTTTGGAGGAAGTAACTAATGAAAATAACTCAGACAGAACAATCGAGAGAAAGAGTCTAACCAAATACCAGCATTACTGAAAGCAGCCGAACATAAACATATGTCTTTGGGATGGTAATGAATATTTTTTTCTCTAATAGTTAAAATTTTATTTGCAAAGAAAGTCATGAAGTCATTTCTAGTTAAAGTTAATGGAATACTCGGCTCAATAGAGCTCTAACTCTTTGTCAGCCTGGCTACAGTGCTGAAAAGAAACCTGGGGTTGTTCTTATTTTCTTCAATTAGTGATGAATAGTAAGATGTCCTAGCTTTACGGAGGGCTTTTTTATAGAGCAACAGACTCTTTTTCCAGGCTAAATGAAGATCTTCTAAATTGGTGAGATGCCATTTCCTCTCCAGCTTATGGGTTATCTGCTTTAAGCTGCATCAAGCATTTCTGATTTAAGGCTCTCTTTTTCAGAGGAGCTACAGCATCCAAAGTTACAGTCACAGTAATGACCAGGTGGACGATAGATAATAACAAATAAAACTGGTTTTTGGGACTTCCAATTTGGATGGACAAGACTAAGAGTCAAGCTTTCAAATGAATTAAAGCTCTATCTGGGTCTTTGATTAATTAATAAGCTGGAGTGGAAGATTACTGCTAAGGATACTTCAGTGAGTATTGTGTGTAATTGATCCTCTGTAGTGTTTGCACTGAGTTGTGATACAGTACAGTAGTGTACATACTGCATTCTCTGTAGATTTACATACTGTTCACATGAAACACACAAATCTATGAATGCTACATACTCTACAGTAATATATTTTGACAACAGATACTGTTCACATACAGATACTATGGTTTGGCAGTTGTGAACAAACATAAAAAGGCCATTCTCACACACTGAACATTGTGTTTTCAGTTGTTTTGTTGTAATGTGTAATGATGCATATTGTGTTCACATTCTTGCAGGCTTTGAGCAGCTGTTTTGGTGTGACAGTTTGTGTTTGGAAAAGAGAAAGTGCGGTTTTGTGTATGTAGCCTTAGAAAAGTGTGTTGTGTTTAGCATTTTGAGAAAATGGGGGAGACTTTTTTGAAATGTGTTTTAGCAATTTAAAAAAAAACTGTAAGACACTCCTCGTTCCACCTCCACCATCGACTTCTGTCGCCGCTGATGGTTTAATTTAATTTAATTTAATTTAATTAGCTTATAATGCGCCAAATCACAGCAAAAGCCGTCTCAAGGCGCCATACATAACTAACTTGCCTCTACTGGTGGTTGGCTCTCACTGCGGTATCGTATCACTTCCTGTTCCGGAGCACAGCGGTGTTTTTCTGTATCTGTTAGCTGTTTAATCTGCGCAGTTAGATTGATCTAGTTATCTAGATTACGATTTGTTTCCCAGTGTAATCTTTACGTGCCTTAACTAAAGCACTCCTTCTGCTGAATCACCTCTAAATTATTTACACATTATTCACTTTGCGTGTTTTTAGGAATCCACTAGCTTAGCGCAGCTACTAGCGCTTAGCCGGTTTAGCATGGCGGCTTCTCCTGTCTCTCCCGCACTTTTCTGCTCTGGGTGTGAAATCTTTAGTTATTCCTCGGCCTCCTTCAGCAGTAACGGTACTTGTAATAAGTGTAGCTTATTCGTAGCTTTGGAGGCCAGGCTGGGCGAATTGGAGACTCGGCTCCGCACCGTGGAAAATTCTACAGCTAGCCAGGCCCCTGTAGTCGGTGCGGACCAAGGTAGCTTAGCCGCCGTTAGCTGTCCCCCAGCGGATCCCAAGCAGCCGCGAAAGCAGGCCAGCTGGGTGACTGTGAGGAGGAAGCGTAGTCCTAAACACAAGCCCCCTGTACACCACCAACCCGTTCACATCTCTAACCGTTTTTCCCCACTCGGCGACACACCCGCCGAGGATCAAACTCTGGTTATTGGCGACTCTGTTTTGAGAAATGTGAAGTTAGCGACATCAGCAACCATAGTCAATTGTCTTCCGGGGGCCAGAGCAGGCGACACTGAAGGAAATTTGAAACTGCTGGCTAAGGCTAAGCGTAAATTTGGTAAGATTGTAATTCACGTCGGCAGTAATGACACCCGGTTACGCCAATCGCAGATCACTAAAATTAATATTGAATCAGTGTGTAACTTTGCAAAAACAATGTCGGACTCTGTAGTTTTCTCTGGGCCCTTCCCCAATCGGACCGGGAGTGACATGTTTAGCCGCATGTTCTCCTTGAATTGCTGGCTGTCTGAGTGGTGTCCAAAAAATGAGGTGGGCTTCATAGATAATTGGCAAAGCTTCTGGGGAAAACCTGGTCTTGTTAGGAGAGACGGCATCCATCCCACTTTGGATGGAGCAGCTCTCATTTCTAGAAATCTGGCTAATTTTCTTAAATCCTCCAAACCGTGACTATCCAGGGTTGGGACCAGGAAGCAGAGTTGTAGTCTTACACACCTCTCTGCAGCTTCTCTCCCCCTGCCATCCCCTCATTACCCCATCCCCGTAGAGACGGTGCCTGCTCCCAGACTACCAATAACCAGCAAAAATCTATTTAAGCATAAAAATTCAAAAAGAAAAAATAATATAGCACCTTCAACTGCACCACAGACTAAATCAGTTAAATGTGGTTTATTAAACATTAGGTCTCTCTCTTCTAAGTCCCTCTTGGTAAATGATATAATAATTGATCAACATATTGATTTATTCTGCCTTACAGAAACCTGGTTACAACAGGATGAATATGTTAGTTTAAATGAGTCAACACCCCCGAGTCACACTAACTGCCAGAATGCTCGTAGCACGGGCCGAGGCAGAGGATTAGCAGTAATCTTCCATTCCAGCTTATTAATTAATCCAAAACCCAGACAGAGCTTTAATTAATTTGAAAGCTTGACTCTTAGTCTTGTCCATCCAAATTGGAAATCCCAAAAACCAGTTTTTTTTGTTGTTATCTATCGTCCACCTGGTCGTTACTGTGAGTTTCTCTGTGAATTTTCAGACCTTTTGTCTGACTTAGTGCTTAGCTCAGATAAGATATTTATAGTGGGCGATTTTAACATCCACATAGATGCTGAGAATGACAGCCTCAACACTGCATTTAATCTATTATTAGACTCAACTGGCTTTGCTCAAAATGTAAATGAGTCCACCCACCACTTTAATCATACCATAGATCTTGTTCTGACTTATGGTATGGAAATTGAAGACTTAACAGTATTCCCTGAAAACCCCTTTCTGTCTGATCATTTCTTAATAACATTTACATTTACTCTGATGGACTACCCAGCAGTGGGGAATAAGTTTCATTACAGTAGAAGTCTTTCGGAAAGCACTGTAACTAGGTTTAAGGACATGATTCCTTCTTTGTTATGTTCTCCAATGCCATATACCAACACAGTGCAGAGTAGCTACCTAAACTCTGTGAGTGAGATAAATTATCTCGTCAATAGTTTTACATCCTCACTGAGCACAACTTTGGATGCTGTAGCTCCTCTGAAAAAGACAGCTTTAAATCAGAAGTGCCTGACTCCGTGGTATAACTCACAAACTCACAGCTTAAAGCAGATAACTCGTAAGTTGGAGAGGAAATGGCGTCTCACTAATTTAGAAGATCTTCACTTAGCCTGGAAAAAGAGTCTGTTGCTCTATAAAAAAGCCCTCCGTAAAGCTAGGACATCTTACTACTCATCACTAATTGAAAAAAATAAGAACAACCCCAGGTTTCTTTTCAGCACTGTAGCCAGGCTGACAAAGAGTCAGAGCTCTATTGAGCTGAGTATTCCTTTAACTTTAACTAGTAATGACTTCATGACTTTCTTTGCTAATAAAATTTTAACTATTAGAGAAAAAATTACTCATAACCATCCCAAAGACGTATCGTTATCTTTGGCTGCTTTCAGTGATGCCGGTATTTGGTTAGACTCTTTCTCTCCGATTGTTCTGAGTTATTTTCATTAGTTACTTCCTCCAAACCATCAACATGTCTATTAGACCCCATTCCTACCAGGCTGCTCAAGGAAGCCCTACCATTAATTAATGCTTCGATCTTACATATGATCAATCTATCTTTATTAGTTGGCTATGTACCACAGGCTTTTAAGGTGGCAGTAATTAAACCATTACTTAAAAAGCCATCACTTGACCCAGCTATCTTAGCTAATTATAGGCCAATCTCCAACCTTCCTTTTCTCTCAAAAATTCTTGAAAGGGTAGTTGTAAAACAGCTAACTGATCATCTGCAGAGGAATGGTCTATTTGAAGAGTTTCAGTCAGGTTTTAGAATTCATCATAGTACAGAAACAGCATTAGTGAAGGTTACAAATGATCTTCTTATGGCCTCAGACAGTGGACTCATCTCTGTGCTTGTTCTGTTAGACCTCAGTGCTGCTTTTGATACTGTTGACAATAAAATTTTATTACAGAGATTAGAACATGCCATAGGTATTAAAGGCACTGCGCTGCGGTGGTTTGAATCATATTTGTCTAATAGATTACAATTTGTTCATGTAAATGGGGAATCTTCTTCACAGACTAAGGTTAATTATGGAGTTAACATGGTGTCTAACCAGATCCTTACTCTGGATGGCATTACCCTGACCTCCAGCAATACTGTGAGAAATCTTGGAGTCATTTTTGATCAGGATATGTCCTTCAATGTGCATATTAAGCAAATATGTAGGACTGCTTTTTTACATTTGCTCAATATCTCCAAAATTAGAAAGGTCTTGTCTCAGAGTGATGCTGAAAAACTAATTCATGCATTTATTTCCTCTAGGCTGGACTATTGTAATTCATTATTATCAGGTTGTCCTAAAAGTTCCCTGAAAAGCTTTCAGTTAATTCAAAATTCTGCAGCTAGAGTACTGACGGGGACTAGAAGGAGAGAGCATATCTCACCCATATTGGCCTCTCTTCATTGGCTTCCTGTTAATTCTAGAATAGAATTTAAAATTCTTCTTCTTACTTATAAGGTTTTGAATAATCAGGTCCCATCTTATCTTAGGGACCTCATAGTACCATATCACCCCAATAGAGCGCTTCGCTCTCAGACTGCAGGCTTACTTGTAGTTCCTAGGGTTTTTAAGAGTAAAATGGGAGGCAGAGCCTTCAGCTTTCAGGCTCCTCTCCTGTGGAACCAGCTCCCAATTCAGATCAGGGAGACAGACACCCTCTCTACTTTTAAGATTAGGCTTAAAACTTTCCTTTTTGCTAAAGCTTATAGTTAGGGCTGGATCAGGTGACCCTGAACCATCCCTTAGTTATGCTGCTATAGACGTAGACTGCTGGGGGGTTCCCATGATGCACTGTTTCTTTCTCTTTTTGCTCTGTATGCACCACTCTGCATTTAATCATTAGTGATCGATCTCTGCTCCCCTCCACAGCATGTCTTTTTCCTGGTTCTCTCCCTCAGCCCCAACCAGTCCCAGCAGAAGACTGCCCCTCCCTGAGCCTGGTTCTGCTGGAGGTTTCTTCCTGTTAAAAGGGAGTTTTTCCTTCCCACTGTCGCCAAGTGCTTGCTCACAGGGGGTCGTTTTGACCGTTGGGGTTTTTCTGTAATTATTGTATGGCCTTGCCTTACAATATAAAACGCCTTGGGGCAACTGTTTGTTGTGATTTGGCGCTATATAAATAAAACTGATTTGATTTGATTTGATACATAAAACAAGTCAACATAAAATTGAATAAATAATTAAAAATGAATTAAAAATTTCAAATACATAAATAAAAACAGAAGTAAAAGAATAAAACAAATAAAAATAAAAACTATCCATAAGAAAGAGAATAAAAATAGGTTTTGAGTCTTGACTTAAAAATGTCCACGGACTCAGACTGCCTCACGGTCGCAGGAAGACTGTTCCACAGGGTGGGTGCACGATACGACAAGGATCTTTGACCTGCTAACTTCTTCTTCACCCTGGGAACACAGAGAAGTCCTGCATCCTGCGACTGCAACGCCCGGACCGGCACGTAAAGTTCCACCAGATCAGCCAGATAAGATGGCGCCAGTCCATGAACAACCCTACAAGTCAATAACAAAACCTTAAAATCTGCTCTCACAGAGACAGGGAGCCAGTGCAAAGATGCCAAAATGGGTGTGATATGTTCAGACCTTCTCCTATGTGTCAGAAGTCTGGTGGCAGCGTTCTGAACCAGCTGAAGATCCCTAATGCTGGTCTGCGGTAACCCTGAAAATAGAACATTACAATAATCTAGTCTAGAAGAAACAAAAGCATGAATCAGGGTCTCAGCATCAGCCATGGACAGGATGGGGCGGATCTTCGCTATATTTCTCAGATGGAAAAAAGCAGTCCTAGTAACATCCCTGATGTGGAGGTCAAAAGACAACGTGGGATAAAAAATTACCCCAAGGTTCCTCATTTTGTCCGTATGATGTATGATACATGAACCCAGGCTGAGCGCCAGCTGGTCAAACTGATGCTGATGTCTCGCTGGACCAAGAACCATCATTTTGGTCTTATCAAAGTTTAAAAGTAGGAAGTTACTAGACATCCAACTTCTCACTGATAAAAGACAGTCCTCCAGGGATTTTATGGGAGTGAGATTTCCTGCAGTTATCAGCATGTACAACTGAGTATCATCAGCATAACAATGAAAGACAATCCCAAAACTCTGCAGTATATGCCCAAGGGGTGCCACATACTGGGAGAAAAGCAAGGGGCCTAAAACGGATCCCTGTGGAACCCTAAATCTCATGTCAGCAAGGTCAGAGGTAGTGACATTATACAAGACACATTGAGAACGACTGGACAGATATGACATCAACCAGGCAAGGGCACTTCCAGTAATCCCAAAAAAATTCTCCAACCTATTGAGCAAAATATGATGACGCACGGTATCAAACGCAGCACTGAGATCTAACAACACCAAAACCGTAGTGGTGTCTGAGTCCACTGCTCACAGAAGATCATTCAACACTTTAGTGAGAGCCGTCTCTGTGGAGTGATATTTCCTAAAAGCAGACTGCAGTGGCTCAAAAAGATGATTCTCAGTGAGGTGGTCTATGAGCTGCCGTGAAACCACCTTTTCTAAAATTTTGGAACAGAATGATAGATTTGATATCGGCCTGTAATGTTGTGAAAGTGTAGTGACACGGACCCACAACAGGGGGCGCAAATGAACGGTCAATAGATGAGCCAAAAATTAACAATTTAATGTTGTGAAGGTGCACAACGAACATACAGACAATCTCAGAATATGATTACAGACAATCCACAAAGGTGACGTGTGGGCAGGCTCGAGGATAGAAGACGTCTGTCCTGAGAAGAGCCGGAACCACACGATTTTACACACACCCACACTTGACTGTCTTTGTTCTCGCCAGCAGTATACCAGATCCGACAGTCGGGGACGGTGATCACCTGGGAATTCGGGACTTGGCGGCTCCAGTATTCACCAGGTTCGGTGGCGGCGGAAATCGTGTAGACAAGGTTGTTGTTCCACTAAACGTGGCAGCGTAAATGTAAACCTGATAAGTGAATGGTCTGAGACTATAGATGCGAGAGGCAAGATGTTGATATTTGTGACGGCAAACCCATGTGCAAGAACCAGATCCAGGGTATTTCCACTAATTTGTTTGACCTCTGACCTTACAGGTACAGCAGCAGACATCATGACCCTGTTCTAGTTAATAACCAGAGCTCACCCGGGTTTATTCTCCAACTATTTCCCTGCACTATGCAGGTGAGGAAAATGATGACAAACACCAAATAAAATTCTTTACCAACGGCTGGAAATTTTCTAAGAGTCATTTTAGTGTTTATACTATTGTGTAAATAGACTTTTGAATGAAACCTGAAGTTTCAGCTGAAATGTTGACTGTCGACTGGATCAGGGGACAGAAATTTATTTTTGATGGAAGTTGAGGTTCTCCTCCAAAACATTAATGACAATCTGTAAATTTTCTTGAATACTGTCTTGTTTTTTTTCCTACCAGAAAACATGAAATTCATAGTTTTCAAGACCAAGAGTTGATATTTTCCCCCAAATTCAAATTTCAAAATTCTGAATTCAAGAACAGAGCTTTGATGAATCAAACAAAACCATCAGAAATAAATTTTGTCAGAAACTAAAGAAAAATGAGCATTTTGGCTGATTATTATTACTTTCCAAACAGCTAGTCTATTTTTACAACAAAATTCAAAAATAGTTTAAATGAATCAAACAAAACCATCAGAACTGAAATCAGAAACTGAAGGAGAAAATGTGTTGTGATGAATTTTACTATTTTCACCACAATTAAAAATTGCATAATTTTAAAGGGTTTGTGAACAGAGCAAAAGGTGGGAAAAAACCTTTTTGGGTGAATTTCAGTCCCCCCCCCCCCCCCCCCCCCCCCAAAAAAAAGTCAATTTCTTACCCAAAATTTACTATTTCAACATTCAGACATGACAACTACTGCAACACCTTACTGACAGGTTAAACACCATGAACATCCAAACACATCACACCTTCACACCCCCTTTTAGTCCAAATCTTCTGACACACTGACGAACTGTTTTTGTTTTTAAATTTCTCGTGGATTTCTTTTTAATATAATGCAACAGGCCCCAGACTCGGGGTCTGTAGTTGCACCCTAAATGTTGCTGGTATTGTATCTGAGGGCTCTCTGTTGTGAAAGTGTAGTGACACGGACCCACAACAGGGGGCGCAAATGAACGGCCAATAGATGAGCCAAAAAGTAACAATTTAATGTTGTGAAACGTGCACAACGAATATACAGACAACCTCAGAATATAATTACAGTCAAATCACAAAGGTGACGTGTGGGCAGGCTCGAGGATAGAAGACGTCTGTCCTGAGATGAACCGGAACCACACGATTTCCTCCGCCACCGAACCCAGAGAATACTGGAGCCGCCAAGTCCCGAATTCCCAGGTGATCACCGTCCCCGACTGTCGGATCTGGTACTGCTGGTGAGAACAAAGACAGTCAAGTGTGGGTGTGTGTACACCCAGTAACAACAACGGTGGGAATGCCACCTCCACCTCTCACTCAATATGCTGATGTGTTTGCAGTGATCCCTCAGAGAAAAAGAGTGCCGTCCTGCACTCACTCAGCTTCCACAAAACAAGGAACCGGTACGCCTGCAAACACTCACAATGTACAGATTACAGATAAACACAAAAAGGCTGAGGATATTACCTACAATGAAGTACGATATCTCGGCAACGAGGTGGAGATGACGTCTGGTCTTTATGGAGTGTGATGATGAAGAATGTGTGACAGCTGTCAGGAATTAATGAGTGACAGCTGTCACTCCCGGCTGTGTCCGTGGCGGCAGCGCCCTCTCGTGCCTGAAGCCCGCACTTCAGGCAGGGCGCCCTTTGGTGGTGGGCCAGCAGTACCTCTTCTGGCGGCCCACACAACAGGACCCCCTCCCCCTCAACGGGCGCCTCCTGGCGCCCGACCAGGTTTGTTGGGGTGTCGGCGGTAGAAGTCGGCCAGGAGGGCCGGATCCAGGATGAAGCTCCTCTTCACCCAGGAGCGTTCTTCGGGTCCATACCCTTCCCAGTCCACCAGATATTGGAACCCCCGGCCCATTCGACGGACGTCCAGGAGCCGGCGCACAGTCCAAGCCGGCTCCCCGTCAATGATCCGGGCAGGAGGTGGCGCCGGACCGGGAGCACAGAGGGGTGAGGTGTGGTGAGGCTTGATCCTGGAAACATGGAACACCGGGTGGATCCGCAGTGAAGCCGGGAGCTGGAGCTTCACTGCGGCAGGGCTGAGGACCTTGAGGATTTTGAAGGGTCCAATGAACCTACGCAGCGGAGGGTCTGTTCCAGTTCTTGGTTGGCCCGCTCTGCCTGTCCGTTTGTCTGTGGATGGTACCCGGACGAGAGGCTCACGGTGGCCCCCAGTTCCCTGCAGAAGCTCCTCCAGACGTGTGAGGAGAACTGGGGACCACGATCTGAGACGATGTCGGTGGGTATCCCATGCAGACGGACGACGTGGTGGACCAGGAGGTCTGCTGTCTCCTGGGCTGTTGGGAGCCTCGGGAGGGCCATGAAGTGGGCCACCTTGGAGAATCGGTCCACTATCGTGAAGATGGTGGTGTTGCCCTGGGACGGCGGGAGGCCCATGACGAAATCCAGGCCGATGTGGGACCAGGGTCGATGAGGCACGGGTAACTGCTGAAGAAGTCCTTGGGACCTTTTATGGTCTGCCTTGCCCCTGGCACAGGTGGTGCAGGCCTGGATATATTCCCGGACGTCGGCCTCCATAGACGCCCACCAGAAGCGCTGCCGGACAACTGCCATGGTCCTTCGCACCCCTGGATGACAGGAGAGCTTGGAACCGTGACAGAAGTCCAAGACTGCAGCTCTGGCCTCTGGTGGGATGTACAAACGGTTCTTCGGACCGGTTCCGGGGTCCGGGCTCCGTGCCAGGGCCTCCCGGACGGTCTTCTCCACGTCCCAGGTGAGGGTGGCCACGATAGTGGACTCCGGGATGATGGGCACCGGTGGATCCGACAGCACCGTTTTGACTTCGTCTTCGTGTACCCGGGACAAGGCATCCGATCTCTGGTTCTTGGTCCCGGGGCGATAGGTGATCCGAAAGTCAAAACGTCCGAAGAACAGTGACCAGCGGGCTTGCCTGGGGTTCAGCCGCTTGGCGGTCCTGATATACTCCAGGTTCCGATGGTCAGTGAAAACCGTGAATGGCACAGATGCTCCCTCCAACAGGTGTCTCCACTCCTCAAGAGTCTCTTTCACTGCAAGGAGTTCTCGATTGCCGACGTCATAGTTCCGTTCAGCTGGGGTCAACCTGCGAGAAAAGTAGGCACACGGGTGAAGAACCTTATCGGTCTCTCCGCTCTGGGATAGCACGGCTCCTATCCCTGAGTCAGAGGCGTCCACTTCAACCACGAACTGGCGGCTAGGGTCGGGCTGCACCAAAACTGGCGCAGTAGAGAACCGTCGTTTCAACTCCTTGAACGCGGCTTCGCACCGATCCGACCAGGTGAAGGGGACTTTTGGAGAGGTCAGGGCTGTCAGGGGGCTAACTACCTGACTGTAGCCCTTAATGAACCTCCTATAGAAATTAGCGAAGCCGAGGAACTGTTGCAGCTTCCTACGGCTTGTTGGTTGGGGCCAATCTCTCACCGCCGCAACCTTGGCCGGATCAGGGGCGACGGAGTTAGAGGAGATGATAAACCCCAGGAAGGACAAAGACGTGCGGTGAAACTCGCACTTCTCGCCCTTCACAAACAGTCGGTTCTCTAATAACCGCTGCAGGACCTGATGTACATGCTGGACATGGGTCTCAGGGTCCGGAGAAAAGATGAGAATATCGTCCAGATATACGAAGACAAATCGGTGCAGGAAGTCCCGCAAGACGTCGTTAACCAAGGCTTGGAACGTCGCGGGGGCGTTGGTGAGGCCGAACGGCATGACCAGGTACTCAAAGTGACCTAACGGGGTGTTAAATGCCGTCTTCCATTCGTCTCCCTTCCGGATCCGAACCAGGTGATACGCATTTCTAAGATCCAGCTTAGTAAAGATTTTGGCTCCATGCAGGTGGGTGAACACGGAATCCAACAATGGCAACGGGTATCGGTTGCGAACCGTAATCTCATTCAGCCCCCTGAAATCAATGCATGGACGGAGTCCGCCATCTTTCTTGCCCACAAAAAAGAAACCTGCCCCCATCGGGGAGGTGGAGTTCCGGATCAGCCCGGCAGCTAATGAGTCCCGGATGTAGATCTCCATTGATTCGCGCTCAGGTCGTGAGAGGTTGTACAGCCTGCTGGACGTAAACTCAGCGCCTGGAACCAAATCAATGGCACAATCGTACGGACGGTGCGGGGGAAGGGTGAGTGCCAGATCCTTGCTGAAGACGTCAGCAAGATCGTGGTACTCAACCGGCACTGCCGTCAGATTGGGAGGGACTTTGACTTCCTCCTTAGCCTGCAAACCGGGGGGAACCGAGGATCCTAAACACACCCAATGGCAGGTTTCGCTCCACTGAACCACCACCCCAGATGGCCAATCAATCCGGGGATTGTGCTTCAACATCCATGGGAAGCCCAAAATCACGCGGGAGATAGAAGGAGTTACAAAAAACTCAATCTCCTCCCGATGGTTTCCAGACACCACCAGAGTTACTGGTTGTGTCTTGTGTGTGATTAAAGGGAGGAGGGTGCCATCTAGTGCCCGCACCTGCACTGGCGAAGGAAGCGCCACCAGAGGGAGCCCTACCTCCCTTGCCCATCTGCTGTCTAGCAGACTCCCTTCTGACCCCGTGTCCACCAGTGCTGGGGCTTGAAGGGTTAAATCCCCGCTCAGGATTGTAACTGGGAGTCGTGTGGCAATCTGTGTGTGTCTCACTTGAATGTTATGACCCCCCCTTAGCCCAGTCTCTAAGGGCGAGTGTTGTTGTTTTGGCCGTTTGGGGCAGTTTTTCTGTGTGTGCTCAGTTGAGCTCCAGAGAAAACACTCTCCACGGATCAGCCTCCTCATTTTGGCCCTGTGCGTTTCTCTAACAACATCAGCAGGGGGAGCTGTTGCTCCACGGAGCGCTGTGGCTGTGGAGCGTGGGGAGGGCGGCGCCTTTTCGAACCCGGAAGGGAGAGGGGCGGCGCGTATCCGGTCACGTCCTTCGCCTCGCTCCCGACGGCGTTCCTCCAACCGATTGTCTAACCGTATAACGAGATCGATAAGCCCATCTAAATCCCGCGGTTCCTCCTTAGCTACCAGCTGCTCCTTCAGAACCAATGACAGTCCGTTTATGAAGGCGGCGCGGAGCGCAACGTTATTCCAACCGGACCTCGCAGTCGCGATGCGGAAATCGACTGCATAAGTGGCTGCGCTCTCGCGTCCCTGTCTCATTGACAGCAGCACGGTTGAAGCGGTCTCTCCTCTGTTAGGGTGATCAAACACTGTTCTGAACTCCCCCACAAACCCAGTGTATGCTGATAACAACCGTGAGTTCTGTTCCCAGAGCGCCGTAGCCCAGGCGCGTGCCTTACCCCGAAGCAGAGCAATCACATAAGCTATTTTACTAGCATCTGATGCGTACATGACAGGACGTTGTGCGAAGACGAGCGAACATTGCATGAGAAAGTCCGCGCACGTCTCCACACACCCTCCGTACGGCTCAGGAGGGCTTATGTATGCTTCAGGGGATGGTGGGAGGGGTTGTTGAACCACCACTGGAACGTTCATATCCTGCACAGGGTCGACAGGAGGACAAGCTGCAGCAGCCCTGAGCGCTCGCCGCCATCTGTGCGGAGAGAGCCTCCACCCTGCGGTTCAGGAGGATGTTTTGCTCGGTCATTTGATCCAACCGAGCCGTAAAGGCGGTGAGAATGTGCTGCAGCTCACCAATCACGCCTCCTGCAGACGCCTGCGCTCCCTGCTCTCCCATTGGTCGTTCAACAACCGGGTGACGCCCCTTGGAGTCCATGACGCTGGCCGAGATATCCTGTTGTGACCGTGTAGTGACACGGACCCACAACAGGGGGCGCAAATGAACGGTCAATAGATGAGCCAAAAAGTAACAATTTAATGTTGTGAAACGTGCACAACGAATATACAGACAATCTCAGAATATAATTACAGTCAAATCACAAAGGTGACGTGTGGGCAGGCTCGAGGATAGAAGACGTCTGTCCTGAGATGAACCAGAACCACACGATTTCCTCCGCCACCGAACCCAGAGAATACTGGAGCCGCCAAGTCCCGAATTCCCAGGTGATCACCGTCCCCGACTGTCGGATCTGGTACTGCTGGCGAGAACAAAGACAGTCAAGTGTGGGTGTGTGTACACCCAGTAACAACAACGGTGGGAATGCCACCTCCACCTCTCACTCAATATGCTGATGTGTTTGCAGTGATCCCTCAGAGAAAAAGAGTGCCGTCCTGCACTCACTCAGCTTCCACAAAACAAGGAACCGGTACTCCTGCAAACACTCACAATGTACAGATTACAGATAAACACAAAAAGGCTGAGGATATTACCTACAATGAAGTACGATATCTCGGCAACGAGGTGGAGATGACGTCTGGTCTTTATGGAGTGTGATGATGAAGAATGTGTGACAGCTGTCAGGAATTAATGAGTGACAGCTGTCACTCCCGGCTGTGTCCGTGGCGGCAGCGCCCTCTCGTGCCTGAAGCCCGCACTTCAGGCAGGGCGCCCTTTGGTGGTGGGCCAGCAGTACCTCTTCTGGCGGCCCACACAACACTCTCTGAGAGATGGTGATCGTTCCCTTAATTGCTGAACTTCGTGGGTACTTGGGTGACCGGGATTGACTCGTGGTATTTCTTCAGGTTTTTCTTCATACGGCCTCCTGCCCCACAACAACTGGGAAGATATCTACAGGAATTAAAGCAAAAAAAAAAAAAAAACACTCACCAACTCTCACACAAGCTCCTCCTCCTCACATTTCTATCCATTGTCATACAGCGTTTGTAATTTTAATTGAGGGGCTCGATTTGACAACATAGTTAAATTTTGAGCACAGATTGAACTGTTTTAAGGTGAAAGTTTGGTTTTGCATGAAGAGTCTGGGGTTTTGTGAATGTAGCTTGAAAATTGGGTTTTGTGTTCACAGTTTAGAGAAAAGGAGAGCAGCTTTGGAGAAATGTGTCTGAGCAGCTGAGAAAAACTGTAATATAGTCAGACAGTAATTCCTGTCAACATTTACATACTATAATGTCAGAAAAGGTCATGAACTGTTCTCTTCTCTAAATCTCGGGATTCTGGTGGACACAGTGAATCTACTGATGCTTGGTTGGACCCTTCGTCCTCCCTCATGCTCACGGACAAGAACATAAGAAAAGAAGAAAAGAATAACTAAAACTTCTTTCTTTAATCTCCATCTGTTCCACTGTTTCACCACTTTATTTAGTGTAGTGTCCCTAAATGGTCACTAGATGGAGACATTGTACAGGGGTTTGGCCTGTAACGGTCCCACTGCACTGATCGATAACAGTGAGCAGGTGTGATGACACACACACACACACACACACACACACACACACACACACACACACACACACACACACACACACACACACACACACACACACACACACACACACACACACACACACATTCAGTGCAGTGGGAGCAAGCAGGGACATTGTTGGTGAGTTTGAGCCAAAATTTCTAGTTTATTTGTTACTTTAACAACTATAGTCGTGAAATACAATCAGGATATTTGTACTACTAGAAGATTCTAGTTAAAATCGATTCAAGACTGATTCAAACCTGACCTGAGTTGGTGGATTTAGTCAGCAAACCTGTTTGTTTGTAATCTGTACTTCAGCATGAGAAATGTTTAGTTGGACAGAATGTTTGTTTGACAATTTAGACAAATATTATACTTTAATTTAGGTTTATTCATAAATAAATGGATATAATGGCATTTTATTTCATAATTGAAGTGTAAACATGGAGATCACTTTTATCTTTAAAGTGTTTATTTCATTGATTTTTATTTAAAATCCATAGTTAAAAATAACACTGAAATGTATGTAAAAAGTTCATAGAATCATAAAATAGAAAATTCTTGTATATAAAATCATATATTAAAAAACTGTTAGTTAAAATTGAAAGTTACAATTTTGAATGAAAAAGTCTAATGTCAAATTACAGATTGCAGTTGGAACTGTTGACTAAAACTCTTTTGTAAATTAAAATAGGATGTTTAAGTTCATAATTGGCAATAACTAACTAGAAATTAAGCCTTATTTTGTAAATATAGGTTAGATAACCCTTTTCTTGCTCTACGCTGCATTTTCTACTTTTTTCTCTCAGGTTTTCAACCTGCATATTTCATTGGTAAAAACAACAAAAGTGTTAAACGCTGAGTTGGCCTCACGTCCTGCTTCTCCCTTGGTCCTTTCAAGCAGGACCAAAAATCAAACTATACATAGCTTGACAGTTGAAAACCACTCATGAACCAGGAGAAGTAAAAGATTAAAGGCTTTACGCTCCAAGTGTGGCTCGTGAGGGCAACAGTAATGGCTGAAAACCATTAAACAACTCAAAAAGGAGCGGACAGTCTCCAAGAGCAACTTTACACATCAAGCCAATTTTCTTATCAGAGACAAAGACACTGTGGCTCAGCAAGAATTAGTGGAGGAGTTTAACAACCTGTCTGACCACCTCATAGACCTCTTTGTGTTGTGTGGGCCGCCAGAAGAGGAGGTACTGCTGGCCCACCACCAGAGGGCGCCCTGCCTGAAGTGCGGGCTTCAGGCACGAGAGGGCGCTGCCGCCTTACAGGAACAGCCGAGGTGACAGCTGTCACTCATCAACTATGACAGCTGTCACCGATCATCTGCACTTCACCCTGGATAAAAGCAGGATGACACCTCCACCACGTCGCCGAGATATCGACTTCTGTGAGAGGTAACTTTCTCTGCCAGCATTGATTGATTCCAAGAACTATTGTGTTGCAGCTGTCAACCAGTGGACCGGCGTGGGTTGCGACTGTTTCGTCCTACTTCCCGTCAGATAAATGGTTAAACAGACGCTGCACGAGTGTGTGTTAAAGGTGGAGGTGGAATTCCCACCATTATTGTTACGGGGTGTACACACACCCACACTTGACTGTCTTTGTTCTCCGCCAGCAGTACCAGATCCGACACACTGAGACGGTGGCCACCTGGGACTTCGGGACTTGGCGGCTCCAGTATCCTTCGGGTTCGGTGGCGGAGGAAATCGTTTGGTTCCGGTTCATCTCCAGACGGACGTCTCCTATCGTTGAGCCTGCCCACACGACACCTTCATTAATTGACTTGTATCTATTCTGTAATCTGCTGTGTGGTGTGGACATTCACAACAGTAAAGTGTTCTAATTTAACTCCCTCTATTGTCCGTTCATTTACGCCCCCTGTTGTGGGTCCGTGTCACTACACTTTCCCAACACTGGATCAAACGACAACTACTTGGGTGGAGTATTGTCTGATATGACAGAAAAAGAGGAGGAGATGCAAGTTCTTGAAATCCAAGAGGAGATTGATAGAACCGCTAAAGAAGCTGAGGAAAAATTTAAGCATGTACGGAACATTGTACAAGAGACTGTGGTCTCTTTAAAAATCATGGCTTACAATATCATTTTTACGCAGATGACTGCCAGATTTACCTGCCACTCAAAAAACTTGCTTCTGCCCCTTTGGCGTCTCTTTTGAATTGTTTGAGTGACGTCAAGGCTTGGTTGGCCAAGTCTAAATGAGGATAAAACAGAGGTCATTTTATTTGGAAAGATTGAACCCCTCTTGGACCTGGGCCCTCTTAAACAGTATGTGAAACAGTCTGTCACCAACCTTGGCGTCATTATTGACAAAGATTTTAAATTTGACAAGCAGGTAAACGCCGTTGTCAAATCTGGATTTTATCATTTGCGTCTTTTATCCAAAGTTAAACCTTTTTTATATTTCAGTGCCTTTGAACAAGTCATGCACGCTTTTGTGTCCTCTCGTTTAGACTACTGTAATGCACTTTTTATCGGCATCAGCCAAAATGCACTTTCTCGCTTACAGTTGGTCCAGAATTCTGCTGCGCGTCTCTTAACTGGGAGCAGAAGGCGAGAGCACATTACTCCAGTTCTGGCATCTCTGCACTGGCTTCCAGTTCGTTTTAGAGTTGATTTTAAGATTTTATTGTTTGTTTTTAAAGCTTTGAATGGACCGGCCCCAACGTACATTTCGGACCTCATCTGAATTTATCAGCCTCCCCGTGTTTTGCGGTCTGAGGGCCAGTTCCAGCTTGTGGTGCCTGTGACGAGACTGAAAACCAGGGGAGACAGGGCTTTTTCTGTGGTGGACCCTCAGCTGTGGAATGATTTGCCCCTTAATATCTGAACAGCCCCCACTGTAGAGTATTTTAAGTCTCATCTGAAGACCCAATTTTATGCTTTGGCTTTTAGCACCACGTGAGTGTGTGGTCCTCTGTGTTTGTTTTTTTTTTTTTTTGTGTATAGCACTTTGGAAACTGTGTTTGTGAAATGTGCTATATAAATAAAGGGTATGGTATGGACAACAAGAGGTTATGGAAGCCATTAAAGAAGCAGAGCAATTAGGATGAAAAGCACGAGATCTACCTGTGTTAAGCGCCAATCTTGAGAGCTTCAATGTTCACATGGACTTGTTTGGGGTCAGGTTCAAAGAAATGAATGACATCATGCGTGCTTGGGAGAGATGGATTCCTGGGGGAGGACAGACGGACTCTAAATGACAGAGTTAAAGACATCAGAACTGCAGAAACGAGACTAGACCTACAGAAAGCAGAGTTTGACTGCAAGAAGAGTTTCAAAGGAAACTGTAGGAGCTGGTCACGGGTTACCAACAACCCCCACCCCAGTAACATTAAATCCAGTTGTCAGAATAAAACCAACCGCCCTTCCTGTGTTCACCGGCAACAGAGATTATTATAGATGGAAGAAGGATTTGGAAAAGCTGTAAAAACAGGGTGAACAACTGGATCCGTCAAAATAAAAAAGATTCAACAGTTGGACAGTGTTGAGGACAGGATTGTGAAGGACTTAAGATAGTCAACAATTACCTCAGTTAAGGATATGTTCAGAGTCCTGGGGGACAGGAATGGTAACAAGTCTGCTATAGCACTTGAAATACTAGAAGACTTGGAAAGAGTGCCACCTGTTGGGGAAACCAACCACGCAAGGTCACTGACCTCGTTCAAGGAGATGAAAAAGCCGTAAGCGAACTGGCAGAACTGGACAATGTTAACGCAGTAAAGAACCCCTTGGCAATCCGGGCTATTGAAAGTAAACTTCCCGACTTGCTGAATCATGACTGGCTCATCCACATGATGGAACCAAGCAATGGAGTAACCTCTGATAACCACACTGATATGCTCGTTAAATTCCTGAAAAAACAGGAGGGCATCCTTGAAAGGTTGGAACATTTAAAAGTAACTGACAAGTCCGAAGGCCTCCTACCAAGGCAGCCAGAGAAAACCTTTGCTACAACCAAGACAACAAAAAAAAGAGCTTGAGCGCACATGTGGTGTGTATGTGGTGATGAAAGGCACTACAACAAACTCTTCTACTGCAGGAAATTTAAGAATTTAACTGTTCCAGAGAAGAAGGCCACATTGAAACGTCTTGGAGCGTGCAGCATGTGTCTTGGCTGGCATATAAGAAAAGACGACTGCACAGATACATACCTTTGCAGAAACCCAGACTGCAAGAAAGGGGGTCGTCCAGATCACCACTACGTTCTATGTCAGAGAGACCACATAGCCAAAAAAAGCTGGTGACATCAGCCGGAAAAGCGCTGTGGTGACAAGCAAACTAACTACAGAGCAAGAAGAGTTCCTGGCAGAACTGTCTCCAGAAAAGGCAATCAAATGCAGAAAGGCGTTCACCAGCAGTAACTCTCGAGTTGGCATGCAACCATCGCCCCAACTACTGGAGAAGAATGGACTATCAGAACCACCAGTCAGACTGATGTTACTGGAAATCACAGCAAACATGGGTCAGAAAGTTGGCACGCTCATAGACCTCGCATCAGACACCAACTACATCCCACACAAAGCTGCTGATTGGCTCAGACTGACCAGTGAAAAAGTGGTCCTCATCCTGTACGGTGTTGGTGGTGTGACTTTGACTGTTAACACAAAATGATTCTCCTCAGGATGCGTACTCGGAATGTCTCAGGTGAAGAAAGGTCACATAAACTTGTTTGCTATGGATTGGATGAAACTGCAAAAGTCCATCAAGAAATTGAACCCAGTAAACTTCAAAACTTCTTTCCTGAAGTTGACTTGGAAGAGTTAAGAGGTCGAGCTGCTAATCAGCTACCATTGGGAAGACTTGCCCTCCAAAGAATGAAAGTTGTTGGGGACCTTGTCTTGTGGGACAGTCCACTGGGCAAGACTGTTGGGGGAGCCCACCCTGGATTATTTGAGCACATTGAAATGGCAACACACCAATCAAAGACCTATTTTGCACGATCAATGCAAACAGCTGCAATCAGATATGAGGAAATAAGCAAAGACTGCCCCAAGCTGAAAGCATCTTTGTCGCATAAGATTGCGAACACATTGGTCAGAGACCTTCTGGAATGGTGGAGATGGGAGAGCACTGGTGCTTCCTGTAAGCCTAAATGCAGAGGTTGTCGGTGTGGTAATTGCCAGCTGGGCAGCAAGGACATAACGCTGGCTGAGGAAAAGGAATTGGAAATAATAAAAGAGGGTCTCACCAATGTCAAGGCAGATGTTCACATGGACTCCCCACACTGGGACACAAAGTATCCATGGTCACAAGACCCTGCCTCACTACCGCACAACAGGAGCGCTGTTCAAGCTATGTTTCTTAGAACAGAACAACAGCTAAACAGGGAACCAGAGTGGAAAGCGGCATATACTGGCCAAGTACACGAAATGGTAGAACGACATGCCGCCATAAAGGTCACAGAGAGAATGATACATGATTGGACAGGCCCTGTCTGGTATGTAAATCCCCACTCCGTCACGACTCAAGTCCAACTAGTGCCTGTTTTCCAAATATAATACATTTAGTTTTCCCAAGGTTGAGTGACAACTTATTAGCATCAAACCAAACCTTAAATTTTCCAGTTCTTTCTCCACTATGTCCAGAAGCTGTTCAAGATTTTCACCGCTACAGAACACAGTTGTATCATCCGCAAAAAGGACACATCTCAGTGAACTCGACACCCAACTTATATCATTTATATAGATTATAAACAACAAAGGACCCAGCACTGAGCCCTGTGGCACCCCACATGTGACTTCCCTGAGTTCAGAATTTGTATCATTGAATTGAACATACTGAAATCTGCCTTGTAAATAAAAAGCTATCCATTCATATGCCAGACCTCTGATTCCATATTTCTGCAGTTTACTTAATAGTATTCCATGGTTAATTGTGTCAAACGCTTTCTGTAAATAAAAAAAAAACACCTATTGTGTATTGTTTATTGTCAATTGCAGTTGCTATACTTTCCACAAAGTCCATCAAAACATGTGATGTAGTTCGAGACCTTCTGAATCCATATTGTTCTTCACAAATGATGTTATGCTTCAGTAAATAATCATTTAATCTTTTAGCAAATATTTTTTCCAAAATTTTGGAAAATTGTGGCAGGAGTGATATAGGTCTATAATTAGAAAATGTGTATTTGTCACCAGTTTTAAACAGAGGAATTACTTAGGCAATTTTCATTTGAGAAGGAAATTTACCAGTACTTAGTGACATATTGCAAATATAATTGAACGGTTTTACTATACAATCAATAACTTTTTTTAATAAAGCCATATCCAAATTATTAAAATCAGTCGATTTCTTACTTTTTGAACCATGAACCAGATCAAGTATTTCCCTTTCATGAGTACCACCAATGAACATTGAAACAGATTTGTTAAACGTTGAATTATTTACCCAGAAGTTATTAGTTGATGAGTCAATTTTACTGGCAAGATTTTTACCCACATTAACGAAGTATTCATTAAAGTGTTCAGCAACAGACTCGTCGTTATCAATCGTGATGTAATTGTTACTCTGAAAAAATGAAGGATAATCTCTAGTTACTCTATTCTTTTTTACTATTTCATTTAATATGTTCCATGTGTTTTTGATGTTATTTCTATTTTTGACAAGTAACTCATATTTTTTTACTGAGTCTCATGATATTGATTAACTTATTCTTATATGTTTTATACTTACTTTCAGCTTCCTTAGTTCGGAGTTTTATGAATTGTTTATATAGTACGTTTTTCTTTTTACATGCCCTCTGAAGCCCCTTAGTTATCCATGGTTTGTTGCTATATTGATTTCTATATATTTTGTCAACAAATGGACAGTGTTTATTATACAAACTGGAAAAAATGGACATGAAAGCATCATATGACCTGTCAACATCATCAACAAAAACATCTGACCAATTCTGACTTGATAAATCTGTTATGTGTCGGACGCAGCCCGGAGAACCGACCAGCATTTGAAGGACCCAGTATAAAATAAGCAGAGCACGGTACAAAGGATAACAGAGTTTATTGAACATAACAGTGCTGTGAAAAATATAAAAGTGCGCGGTCTGGCGTGGTGGATTGCGGTGCGCTCCCAGCAGCGCTAACGGTCCGGAGCCAGAACTGGTTCGGACCCAAGGACCCCGCCGACACCCCCCCAGGTGGCCGTGACAAACCGAGTCTGTGAAAGAAGGAATCATTATGTGAGTCCACACTCAACACACAGAGAGACCACTCAAAGGTGTACAAACAGCAAACACTTCCTGGCTTAATTACTAATCAGCTTCCCACCCTGCAGGCATGGAACATCCAGTTCACAAAACTCCACAGCAGTGGAAGCTGATTAAACGACTACATACAGCTCAATATAATAAGGTGTGAGGGACACCACATTTACTGACTGTATAAATGTTAGTCTGTATAATGTTTTTTTACCACTGTTGTCGTGTGTTACCTGTGCTGCTCCACAGCCTGTCCAGTGGATTTTGATTTTGATTTTATTTTTTTTACCACTGTTGTCGTGTGTTACCTGTGCTGCTCCACAGCCTGTCTAGTGGATTTTGATTTTGATTTTATTTTTTTACCACTGTTGTCGTGTGTTACCTGTGCTGCTCCACAGCCTGTCCAGTGGATTTTGATTTTGATTTTATTTTTTTTACCACTGTTGTCGTGTGTTACCTGTGCTGCTCCACAGCCTGTCCAGTGGATTTTGATTTTGATTTTATTTTTTTACCACTGTTGTCGTGTGTTACCTGTGCTGCTCCACAGCCTGTCCAGTGGATTTTGATTTTGATTTTATTTTTTTACCACTGTTGTCGTGTGTTACCTGTGCTGCTCCACAGCCTGTCCAGTGGATTTTGATTTTGATTTTATTTTTTTACCACTGTTGTCGTGTGTTACCTGTGCTGCTCCACAGCCTGTCCAGTGGATTTTGATTTTGATTTTATTTTTTTACCACTGTTGTCGTGTGTTACCTGTGCTGCTCCACAGCCTGTCTAGTGGATTTTGATTTTGATTTTATTTTTTTACCACTGTTGTCGTGTGTTACCTGTGCTGCTCCACAGCCTGTCTAGTGGATTTTGATTTTGATTTTATTTTTTTACCACTGTTGTCGTGTGTTACCTGTGCTGCTCCACAGCCTGTCCAGTGGATTTTGATTTTGATTTTATTTTTTTACCACTGTTGTCGTGTGTTACCTGTGCTGCTCCACAGCCTGTCTAGTGGATTTTGATTTTGATTTTATTTTTTTACCACTGTTGTCGTGTGTTACCTGTGCTGCTCCACAGCCTGTCTAGTGGATTTTGATTTTGATTTTATTTTTTTACCACTGTTGTCGTGTGTTACCTGTGCTGCTCCACAGCCTGTCTAGTGGATTTTGATTTTGATTTTATTTTTTTACCACTGTTGTCGTGTGTTACCTGTGCTGCTCCACAGCCTGTCCAGTGGATTTTGATTTTGATTTTATTTTTTTACCACTGTTGTCGTGTGTTACCTGTGCTGCTCCACAGCCTGTCCAGTGGATTTGATTTTGATTTTATTTTTTTACCACTGTTGTCGTGTGTTACCTGTGCTGCTCCACAGCCTGTCTAGTGGATTTTGATTTTGATTTTATTTTTTTACCACTGTTGTCGTGTGTTACCTGTGCTGCTCCACAGCCTGTCTAGTGGATTTTGATTTTGATTTTATTTTTTTACCACTGTTGTCGTGTGTTACCTGTGCTGCTCCACAGCCTGTCTAGTGGATTTTGATTTGATTTTATTTTTTACCACTGTTGTCGTGTGTTACCTGTGCTGCTCCACAGCCTGTCTAGTGGATTTTGATTTTGATTTTATTTTTTACCACTGTTGTCGTGTGTTACCTGTGCTGCTCCACAGCCTGTCTAGTGGATTTTGATTTTGATTTTATTTTTTTACCACTGTTGTCGTGTGTTACCTGTGCTGCTCCACAGCCTGTCTAGTGGATTTTGATTTTGATTTTATTTTTTTACCACTGTTGTCGTGTGTTACCTGTGCTGCTCCACAGCCTGTCTAGTGGATTTTGATTTTGATTTTATTTTTTTACCACTGTTGTCGTGTGTTACCTGTGCTGCTCCACAGCCTGTCTAGTGGATTTTGATTTTGATTTTATTTTTTTTACCACTGTTGTCGTGTGTTACCTGTGCTGCTCCACAGCCTGTCTAGTGGATTTTGATTTTGATTTTATTTTTTTTACCACTGTTGTCGTGTGTTACCTGTGCTGCTCCACAGCCTGTCCAGTGGATTTTGATTTTGATTTTATTTTTTTACCACTGTTGTCGTGTGTTACCTGTGCTGCTCCACAGCCTGTCTAGTGGATTTTGATTTTGATTTTATTTTTTTACCACTGTTGTCGTGTGTTACCTGTGCTGCTCCACAGCCTGTCTAGTGGATTTTGATTTTGATTTTATTTTTTTACCACTGTTGTCGTGTGTTACCTGTGCTGCTCCACAGCCTGTCTAGTGGATTTTGATTTTGATTTTATTTTTTTACCACTGTTGTCGTGTGTTACCTGTGCTGCTCCACAGCCTGTCTACTGGATTTTGATTTTTATTTTATTTTTTTACCACTGTTGTCGTGTGTTACCTGTGCTGCTCCACAGCCTGTCCAGTGGATTTTGATTTTATTTTATTTTTTACCACTGTTGTCGTGTGTTACCTGTGCTGCTCCACAGCCTGTCCTAGTGGATTTTGATTTTGATTTTATTTTTTTACCACTGTTGTCGTGTGTTACCTGTGCTGCTCCACAGCCTGTCTAGTGGATTTTGATTTTGATTTTTTTTTTTTACCACTGTTGTCGTGTGTTACCTGTGCTGCTCCACAGCCTGTCCAGTGGATTTTGATTTTATTTTATTTTTTACCACTGTTGTCGTGTGTTACCTGTGCTGCTCCACAGCCTGTCCAGTGGATTTTGATTTTGATTTTATTTTTTTACCACTGTTGTCGTGTGTTACCTGTGCTGCTCCACAGCCTGTCTAGTGGATTTTGATTTTGATTTTATTTTTTTTACCACTGTTGTCGTGTGTTACCTGTGCTGCTCCACAGCCTGTCCAGTGGATTTTGATTTTGATTTTATTTTTTTTACCACTGTTGTCGTGTGTTACCTGTGCTGCTCCACAGCCTGTCTAGTGGATTTTGATTTTGATTTTATTTTTTTTACCACTGTTGTCGTGTGTTACCTGTGCTGCTCCACAGCCTGTCTAGTGGATTTTGATTTTGATTTTATTTTTTTTACCACTGTTGTCGTGTGTTACCTGTGCTGCTCCACAGCCTGTCTAGTGGATTTTGATTTTGATTTTATTTTTTTTACCACTGTTGTCGTGTGTTACCTGTGCTGCTCCACAGCCTGTCTAGTGGATTTTGATTTTGATTTTATTTTTTTTACCACTGTTGTCGTGTGTTACCTGTGCTGCTCCACAGCCTGTCCAGTGGATTTTGATTTTTATTTTATTTTTTACCACTGTTGTCGTGTGTTACCTGTGCTGCTCCACAGCCTGTCCAGTGGATTTTGATTTTGATTTTATTTTTTTTACCACTGTTGTCGTGTGTTACCTGTGCTGCTCCACAGCCTGTCTAGTGGATTTTGATTTTGATTTTATTTTTTTTACCACTGTTGTCGTGTGTTACCTGTGCTGCTCCACAGCCTGTCCAGTGGATTTTGATTTTTATTTTATTTTTTTACCACTGTTGTCGTGTGTTACCTGTGCTGCTCCACAGCCTGTCCAGTGGATTTTGATTTTTATTTTATTTTTTTACCACTGTTGTCGTGTGTTACCTGTGCTGCTCCACAGCCTGTCCAGTGGATTTTGATTTTGATTTTATTTTTTTTACCACTGTTGTCGTGTGTTACCTGTGCTGCTCCACAGCCTGTCTAGTGGATTTTGATTTTGATTTTATTTTTTTTACCACTGTTGTCGTGTGTTATCTGTGCTGCTCCACAGCCTGTTCAGTGGATTTTTATTTTATTTTTTACCACTGTTGTCGTGTGTTACCTGTGCTGCTCCACAGCCTGTTCAGTGGATTTTTATTTTATTTTTTACCACTGTTGTCGTGTGTTACCTGTGCTGCTCCACAGCCTGTCTAGTGGATTTTGATTTTGATTTTATTTTTTTTACCACTGTTGTCGTGTGTTACCTGTGCTGCTCCACAGCCTGTCCAGTGGATTTTGATTTTGATTTTATTTTTTTTACCACTGTTGTCGTGTGTTACCTGTGCTGCTCCACAGCCTGTCCTAGTGGATTTTGATTTTGATTTTATTTTTTTACCACTGTTGTCGTGTGTTACCTGTGCTGCTCCACAGCCTGTCTAGTGGATTTTGATTTTGATTTTATTTTTTTACCACTGTTGTCGTGTGTTACCTGTGCTGCTCCACAGCCTGTCCAGTGGATTTTGATTTTGATTTTATTTTTTTACCACTGTTGTCGTGTGTTACCTGTGCTGCTCCACAGCCTGTCCAGTGGATTTTGATTTTGATTTTATTTTTTTACCACTGTTGTCGTGTGTTACCTGTGCTGCTCCACAGCCTGTCCAGTGGATTTTGATTTTGATTTTATTTTTTTTACCACTGTTGTCGTGTGTTACCTGTGCTGCTCCACAGCCTGTCCAGTGGATTTTTATTTTATTTTTTACCACTGTTGTCGTGTGTTACCTGTGCTGCTCCACAGCCTGTCCAGTGGATTTTGATTTTGATTTTATTTTTTTACCACTGTTGTCGTGTGTTACCTGTGCTGCTCCACAGCCTGTCCAGTGGATTTTGATTTTGATTTTATTTTTTTACCACTGTTGTCGTGTGTTACCTGTGCTGCTCCACAGCCTGTCCAGTGGATTTTGATTTTGATTTTATTTTTTTTACCACTGTTGTCGTGTGTTACCTGTGCTGCTCCACAGCCTGTCTAGTGGATTTTGATTTTGATTTTATTTTTTTTACCACTGTTGTCGTGTGTTATCTGTGCTGCTCCACAGCCTGTTCAGTGGATTTTTATTTTATTTTTTACCACTGTTGTCGTGTGTTATCTGTGCTGCTCCACAGCCTGTTCAGTGGATTTTTATTTTATTTTTTACCACTGTTGTCGTGTGTTACCTGTGCTGCTCCACAGCCTGTTCAGTGGATTTTTATTTTATTTTTTACCACTGTTGTCGTGTGTTATCTGTGCTGCTCCACAGCCTGTTCAGTGGATTTTTATTTTATTTTTTACCACTGTTGTCGTGTGTTACCTGTGCTGCTCTACAGCCTGTCCAGTGGATTTTGATTTTGATTTTATTTTTTTTACCACTGTTGTCGTGTGTTACCTGTGCTGCTCCACAGCCTGTCCAGTGGATTTTGATTTTGATTTTATTTTTTTTACCACTGTTGTCGTGTGTTACCTGTGCTGCTCCACAGCCTGTCTAGTGGATTTTGATTTTGATTTTATTTTTTTACCACTGTTGTCGTGTGTTACCTGTGCTGCTCCACAGCCTGTCTAGTGGATTTTGATTTTGATTTTATTTTTTACCACTGTTGTCGTGTGTTATCTGTGCTGCTCCACAGCCTGTCTAGTGGATTTTTATTTTATTTTTTACCACTGTTGTCGTGTGTTACCTGTGCTGCTCCACAGCCTGTCTAGTGGATTTTATTTTATTTTATTTTTTACCACTGTTGTCGTGTGTTATCTGTGCTGCTCCACAGCCTGTTCAGTGGATTTTTATTTTATTTTTTACCACTGTTGTCGTGTGTTACCTGTGCTGCTCCACAGCCTGTCTAGTGGATTTTGATTTTGATTTTATTTTTTTACCACTGTTGTCGTGTGTTATCTGTGCTGCTCCACAGCCTGTCTAGTGGATTTTTATTTTATTTTTTACCACTGTTGTCGTGTGTTATCTGTGCTGCTCCACAGCCTGTCTAGTGGATTTTTATTTTATTTTTTACCACTGTTGTCGTGTGTTATCTGTGCTGCTCCACAGCCTGTCTAGTGGATTTTTATTTTATTTTTTACCACTGTTGTCGTGTGTTATCCTGTGCTGCTCCACAGCCTGTCTAGTGGATTTTTATTTTATTTTTTACCACTGTTGTCGTGTGTTACCTGTGCTGCTCCACAGCCTGTCTAGTGGATTTTTATTTTATTTTTTACCACTGTTGTCGTGTGTTACCTGTGCTGCTCCACAGCCTGTCTAGTGGATTTTTATTTTATTTTATTTTTTACCACTGTTGTCGTGTGTTACCTGTGCTGCTCCACAGCCTGTCTAGTGGATTTTTATTTTATTTTATTTTTTTACCACTGTTGTCGTGTGTTATCTGTGCTGCTCCACAGCCTGTCTAGTGGATTTTTATTTTATTTTTTACCACTGTTGTCGTGTGTTACCTGTGCTGCTCCACAGCCTGTCTAGTGGATTTTTATTTTATTTTATTTTACCACTGTTGTCGTGTGTTATCTGTGCTGCTCCACAGCCTGTCTAGTGGATTTTGATTTTATTTTTTACCACTGTTGTCGTGTGTTACCTGTGCTGCTCCACAGCCTGTCTAGTGGATTTTGATTTTATTTTTTACCACTGTTGTCGTGTGTTATCTGTGCTGCTCCACAGCCTGTTCAGTGGATTTTTATTTTATTTTTTACCACTGTTGTCGTGTGTTACCTGTGCTGCTCCACAGCCTGTCCAGTGGATTTTGATTTTGATTTTATTTTTTACCACTGTTGTCGTGTGTTACCTGTGCTGCTCCACAGCCTGTCTAGTGGATTTTGATTTTATTTTATTTTTTACCACTGTTGTCGTGTGTTACCTGTGCTGCTCCACAGCCTGTCCAGTGGATTTTTATTTTATTTTTTACCACTGTTGTCGTGTGTTACCTGTGCTGCTCCACAGCCTGTCTAGTGGATTTTTATTTTATTTTTTACCACTGTTGTCGTGTGTTACCTGTGCTGCTCCACAGCCTGTCTAGTGGATTTTTATTTTATTTTTTACCACTGTTGTCGTGTGTTACCTGTGCTGCTCCACAGCCTGTCTAGTGGATTTTTATTTTATTTTTTACCACTGTTGTCGTGTGTTACCTGTGCTGCTCCACAGCCTGTCTAGTGGATTTTTATTTTATTTTTTTACCACTGTTGTCGTGTGTTACCTGTGCTGCTCCACAGCCTGTCTAGTGGATTTTTATTTTATTTTTTACCACTGTTGTCGTGTGTTACCTGTGCTGCTCCACAGCCTGTCTAGTGGATTTTTATTTTATTTTTTACCACTGTTGTCGTGTGTTACCTGTGCTGCTCCACAGCCTGTCTAGTGGATTTTTATTTTATTTTTTACCACTGTTGTCGTGTGTTACCTGTGCTGCTCCACAGCCTGTCTAGTGGATTTTTATTTTATTTTATTTTACCACTGTTGTCGTGTGTTACCTGTGCTGCTCCACAGCCTGTCTAGTGGATTTTTATTTTATTTTTTACCACTGTTGTCGTGTGTTACCTGTGCTGCTCCACAGCCTGTCTAGTGGATTTGATTTGATTTTATTTTTTTACCACTGTTGTCGTGTGTTACCTGTGCTGCTCCACAGCCTGTCTAGTGGATTTTGATTTTGATTTTATTTTTTTTACCACTGTTGTCGTGTGTTACCTGTGCTGCTCCACAGCCTGTCCAGTGGATTTTTATTTTATTTTTTACCACTGTTGTCGTGTGTTACCTGTGCTGCTCCACAGCCTGTCTAGTGGATTTTTATTTTATTTTATTTTTTACCACTGTTGTCGTGTGTTACCTGTGCTGCTCCACAGCCTGTCTAGTGGATTTTGATTTTGATTTTATTTTTTTACCACTGTTGTCGTGTGTTACCTGTGCTGCTCCACAGCCTGTCCAGTGGATTTTTATTTTATTTTTTACCACTGTTGTCGTGTGTTACCTGTGCTGCTCCACAGCCTGTCTAGTGGATTTTGATTTTGATTTTATTTTTTTTACCACTGTTGTCGTGTGTTACCTGTGCTGCTCCACAGCCTGTCCAGTGGATTTTTATTTTATTTTTTTTTACCACTGTTGTCGTGTGTTACCTGTGCTGCTCCACAGCCTGTCTAGTGGATTTTGATTTTATTTTTTTACCACTGTTGTCGTGTGTTACCTGTGCTGCTCCACAGCCTGTCTAGTGGATTTTTATTTTATTTTATTTTTTACCACTGTTGTCGTGTGTTACCTGTGCTGCTCCACAGCCTGTCTAGTGGATTTTTATTTTATTTTATTTTTTACCACTGTTGTCGTGTGTTACCTGTGCTGCTCCACAGCCTGTCCAGTGGATTTTTATTTTATTTTTTACCACTGTTGTCGTGTGTTACCTGTGCTGCTCCACAGCCTGTCTAGTGGATTTTGATTTTGATTTTATTTTTTTACCACTGTTGTCGTGCGTTACCTGTGCTGCTCCACAGCCTGTCCAGTGGATTTTTATTTTATTTATTTTTACCACTGTTGT